>NC_051398.1:39548247-39580747 GCF_015228065.2 Penaeus monodon
GTCCTCTTCTCTTTCCCCCTCTTCTCTCTCCCCCCCTCTCTCTCTCTCTCTCTCTCACTCTCTCTCTCTCACGGGGTTAGCGGGGGACAGGAATGATAGATGATAGATGAGAGAACAAGGGAGGAAGGGAGGGAGGGAGGGTGTTAGGGATGGAGGAAGGAAGGAAGGGAGGGAGGGAGGGAAGGGGGGAGGGAGAAAAAGAGGGAGGGAGGGAGGGAGGGAGGGAGGGAGGGAGGGAGGGAGGAGGAGGGAGGGAGGGAGGGAGGGAGGGAGGGAGGGAGGAAGGGAGAGGGAGAGAGATGGATAGATAGATAGAAAGAGAGAGAGAGAGAGAGAGAGAGAGAGAGAGAGAGAGAGAGAGAGAGAGAGAGAGAGAGAGAGAGAGAGAGAGAGAGAGAGAGAGAGTCTGCGGGACTTGCATTCGCATTTCACTACTTACATTTCGTAAAATGTATTATTAGTTAAAACGCATTATTGACGTGAAAGGCATTCTTGGCTCCACAAATTAAATTCATTTGGATGTTCCAAAAGTAATTAAGTAATCTAATTCTATGGTATGGGTCCGAATGGCATTAATTAAATTTAATGGGCATTGTTTGTCAGGAATAATTATTTCAAACCTGCATAGAAAATATGTCTATACTATTTTTTAAATATACTAAACTACAGTTACGGCTCAAATGAATAAAAAAAATACAAACATCTTTCTGTAAAAAAAAGCATCATTGCCGATTTCCACGAAAAGGCTTTTCAAAATATCAAACACGAGTCTAATTCACAAAAAAGTGTGCCAACAAAGAATTTCAAACGCATCCTGCTGTATGATATATGAATCGTGACATTTGTCAATGATGCACCGATGTTTTAGTATTCCTGTCGCACAATAACTAAATAAAGTTGCCAGCAGCTTTTGCTATAATACTTCTCCAATGTCGTGTCAGATTGCGTAATGGCCATTTAATGTAGCATAGAGAATTTGTTGCTCGTAATGGACACATGGTGCAGAAAGGAATGGACCTGTTTTAAAACCTCAAACTACAGAAAGCAACGATTACGAGGCGTCATATTAAATAAAAAAAATATAAAAAATCTGGCTATTGTGGGAATGAAAGTTAGCGTTTTTATTTTTTTTTTTTTTTTAGAATTGCGTTTCTATCTATCACTCTTCTCTTTGTCTCTTCTCTTTCTCTTTCTCTCTCTCCCTTCCTCCTTCCCCTCTCTCTCTCTCTCTCTCTCTCTCTCTCTCTCTCTCTCTCTCTCTCTCTCTCTCTCTCTCTCTTCTCCTCCTTCCCCCCCTCTCTCCCTCTCCCCCCTCTCTCTCTCTCCCCCTCTCTCCCTCTCCCCCCTCTCTCCCTCTCCCCCTCTCCCCCCTTCTTTCCCTCTCTCCTCTTACTCGTGTGTGTCTGCGCCTGTACGAGTCGTCTTGCGCGTGGGCCTACACACCCGTCCGCGTATGTGTGCGTGCATCCGCGTGTGTGCGAGCGGGCGTGCGAGATGCGACGTGGCAGCCGGAAATCACGGTGCCACTCAAAGGGCAAGCGGCCAGCGCGCGCCCGCAGGAGGGTCGTCGCCGCAGCGGGGACACCTATGATATACACGCTAACGTTGTGTCGTATGGGTTATTCCCCTGCGTGGGAGATATATTTGATCTCGAAAGCTTTTGGACTTCGATTTTCGGCTTTCTCTTTGACTGTAAATCTGCCTGACTGTCTGTTCTATTGTGTATCTGTCTTTTCGTGGAACTTTATAGATGTGGCGCGACTAGTTTCTAGATCTAATCCATGAGCGTCGTCAGTGTGGGTGTGCGAGTGTGTGCACGCGCGTGAGAGCTGGAGCTAACTACTAACAGAAACCCCGAGTACAAATTACAAACATGCAGAAAAAAAAATTAACTGGCAGCGCGCGCGTGAGAGCGTTCGCATAAAAATCGAATCAACTCCCAGACAGGCAGCCAGGGAATAAACAAGGACCAGACAACAACAACAACAAAAATGAAGAGCCAGCCTCAATTCCCAGGAGAGCCTCGTCTAGTCCCCGGCTCCTCCCGGTGGTCCTTCAGAGGCGCGTCCTTTGTCGCACACGACCTCACCTGATTTCTCCTTCTCGAAAGCCCGGGAATGGTGACTGCCGAAGCCTCGTGGATCTGAAAAAAGAACGACTGAATTTTAATTCCGGATCGTCTGAAACGACGCTGTAAAGTGGTAATCAAAATGCTAATCCAATTCTACACTCAGTTGGCTCAGAATAGGAAATCATATGCTCAGTTTGCATAGGATTTTTTTCCTTTTTCAGGGGGTGGGGGTTATTCAGTGCCATCTTCTTGGTAATGCGCTGTGTGTCTCCCTGTAAGTTTCGCCCTATGGAAACATTCCGCAGACATCTACCATAATACGAAAAACAGTAAATGTTATCAGAAAAAAATGTGCTGTAAATCATCTCATTGTATATCAAGTTATCAAAAAACAAGTATTATTAATCAAGTAATAATAAAGGAATGGCGAAGTTGATTTCAGAGTAGCTGGTCAAGAACAGATAAAATGACAACAATACGTTAATGCTAATTAGAAAAAGGTAATCAAAAGCTATCAGAAAACATAAAAAAATTCCAACCTTAGCGCTAGTTTTTTTTCCCTCTCTCTCCACTCCCCTTTCTCTCTCTCTCTCTCTCCCTCTCTTCTACCCTCTTTCCTTCCCTCCCTCCCTTCTTTCCCCCACTCTCTCTAACCCTCCTATCCTCTCTCTCTCTCTCTCTCTCTCTCTCTCTCTCTCTCTCTCTCTCTCTCTCTCTCTCTCTCTCTCTCTCTCTCTCTCTCTCTTACCCCTCTCCCTCTCCCCCCTCTCCCACTTCCACACTCCCTCCTTCTTAGTCTGAAACCTGAAAATCCTAATCTGAATCTCTCTTGAAGTTGAAAGCCCTTAGACTTCCTGTGATATAATATTCATGAATAAAGCGGTGGCATTTGTTTTCTTTCTCTCTTTCTTTCTTTCGTTTCTTTCTTCTCTTTTCTTTTCTCTTATTTTATCAAGAGCTCCCTTCCGCATATCATTCCCGAAACGAAGGCGCCAGACCTCATCGCCTCCCTATTATACTTTATAGTAATATGAAATCTCCGGAACAAGCTGGGAAGTGGAAGATTAAGGGGCGGGGAAAAAAGTGGAGGAGAATTCGAGATGGAAGCGGGAAAGACGGGGAGGGAGGGAAGGGAGGGGGGAAGGGAGGGGGGAAGGGAGGGAGGGAGGGAGGAAGGGAGGGATGGAGGGAAGGGAAGAAGGGAGGGAGGGAAGGAAGAAGGGAGGGAGTGAAGGAGGGAGGGAGAAAGGGAAGGGGGAAATGAGGGAGGAAGGGAGAGAAGGAAGAAGGGAAGGTTGGGGAGGGAACGAAAAAGAAAAGGTGGAGGAGGGAAAGAGGAAATGAGAGGAAGTGAGTGAGTGAGTGAGTGAGGGAGGAAGGTAGGTAGGAAGGGAGGGAGGAAGGAAGGGAAGGAGAAGGAAAGAGTGAAGTGAGGATGGAGAGAGAGAGAGAGAGAGAGAGAGAGAGGAGAGAGAGAGAGAGAGAGAGAGAGAGAGAGAGAGAGAGAGAGAGAGAGAGAGAGAGAGTTAGGATGAGGTTAAGGGTGATGGTGAAGGAGACGGAGAGAGGTGAGAGAGAAAGGAAGAGTGATGGTCGATGATAAAAATAAAGATAAAATTACAATGATTGGGTTCCTACAAGGATTAAACTCAAAGAATCCCCTCTCCCCCCGTCTCTCTCCCTTTCTCTCTCTCTCTCTCTCTCTCTCTCTCTCTCTCTCTCTCTCTCTCTCTCTCTCTCTCTCTCTCTCTCTCTCTCTCTTCTCCCTCCTTAATCCCACACTCATTTACTAATCTCTTCTCTATATCCCTCGCTTTTTCCTTCTCTCACTCACTTCCTGCTCTCCCCTTCCACCCATATTAAATAAAGACGTGTATCCCAAAACTACGCCCCCCCCCTCCAACCCTCTCTACCTCCCTTGGACTACCCCCCCCCCCGACCCTCACCCCCAACCCCCCAACCCCCATCTCCAGCATAGTTATTCCTTGGGATCATCCTACTGTTTTCTTCTTGCCACATTCCTAGGATAACACCCCTTTCCTCGCCCCCACCACCCTAACACCCACCCCGATCCACCCCAACCTTACCTCTGATCCAACCCCCTTGCTCCTGACTCATCCACCCACTCCACCTTTCACCCAACACCAAAACACCCTATCTACACCTCGCCTAAAACCATCCTAACTTTCACCCTACCTACCACCTCCCCTCCCACTCCAACTCCTCTACCTCTCTCCCCAACCACTCCACCTCCTACTCCAACCACCCTTCCCCACCCCCAACTCTCCACCCTCCCTCCCTTCCTGGCTCTTTCCCCCTCATCAACCCCGACAACAACCTCACAACGCGTGCCTCGGTCTCACGCCTCATGTGCACTCGGGTCATAAGCCTCGCAACTGTCTCTGGCATGACGAAAACACGCTCGAAAACAGCTTTCCATTAAACGCGGGTTGTGTTTCGGCGATCCCGTTCTGGGCGGGCGAGTGAGGAAGAGGGGAGGCAGGAGAGACAGAGGGGAAGACAGAGTAAAGAAGAGGAAAGGGGGGAAGAGAGAGAGGTGGAGAGAGAGTAAAGGAATGGAAAGGAGGACCAGAGGCGGGAGAGAGAAAGATCGGAATAGAGTAAAGAAGAGTAAGACGAGGAAGAAAGAGAGATGGAAAGAAAATAATGGAGAGTAAAAGAGGGCCCGAGGAGGAGAGGCGATGATGGAAATAGAGTGAAGGAGGGGAATGGGAGGAAGAGAAGGAGGTGGAATGAGAGTAAAGGAGAGGGTAAGGAGGCCCAGAGAAATATAGGAACAGAGTAAAGATGAAGAAAAGGCGGAGCAGAGGGTGGTGGGAGAAATATAGGTATAAAGGGGAGGGAATAATAGAGAAGGAAGAGTGAAGGTGGGAATAGAGAGAAGGAAAACAAAAATGGAGCGCAAGATGGGAACTGAGCAACGGAAAGGAAAAGGAGGATCGGAGAAGTAAGAATGATGTTAATAGAGATAAGGGTGAAGGAGAGAGAAAGAGAGAAACAGAAAATTATAAAAGGGTGTGAGAGGGAAGGGAAAAACGAGAAAAAAGTGGATAAGAAGAGGGAGAAAGATATGAATAGAGGAAGAGAGAAGAAAAGAACGACCAGAGAAGGGTGAAAGGTAGAAATAGAGAAAAGGGGAAAGAGAAGACCAGGGAAGGGCGAGTGAAAGGGGGAAACAGATCAAAGAAGAAGAAAAGGAGGACCAAGAGAAAGAAAAATAACAATAGAAAAAAGAGATGCATGAGAAAACCAGATCTAAAGAAAGAATGGAAATAGATGAAAAGAGACGCGGAGGAGAACCACAAGTAGCAGAGACAGAAGACATAAGCAGAATAAAGGAGGCGAAGAGGGTGTCCGGAGGAGGGAGATAAGGCACACAAGAGAAGAATCCGATGCATAGACCGAAATCCTTTACCGACCTTGGCGACCGCAGTGTGAATGCATCCGCGGCTGCAATACAACGTTACCAAGGCGGAATTCCATCAAGGGCAGCCAGCTCGCGAACGTATCGAGTTTATGGGAAAGCAGAGAGAGAGAAAAGACAGAAAAGTAGGAGAACAATAAGGAAGTGGAGAGAGAGAGAAAGGGATAGAGGATGGAAAAGGGGAAGGGATGCATTTTTGTGTATGCAGGATTGGTAATTCGTATGTGCATGCATACACACATGTATGTATATGTATATGTATATGTATATATATATATATATATATATATATATATATATATATATATATATATATATATATATATATATTCACACATACATACATACATACATACACGTATATATACACGAATACATAGGCCTATATATGCACTCCACACACCTCTACACCTGCATATACTCGTATGTGTCTACAGTTTGGTTTTACAAATGTGTTGTGAGTGTGTTGTGTGTGTGTGTTTGTGTGTGTGTGTGTGTGTGTGTGTGTGTGCGTGTGTGTGTGGTGGTGTGTGTGTGTGTGTGTGTGCGTGTGTGTGTGCGTGTGTGTGTGCGTGTGTGTGTGGTGTGTGTGTGTGTGTGTGTGTGTGTGTGTGTGTGTGTGTGTGTGTGTGTGTGTGTGTGTGTGCGTGCGCGTGTGTGACAGACAAAGACACAAAAAGAGCGAGAATAGGAGCATCCGCACACAGCAAACACAATCGTACTTGGCCAGCAAAACAAAGGCGGCCCGGGCGGGAAGCGTCCGGGCGCGGGAGCCTCTGCGCGGCGCTGCTTCCAATATGTATCTCCAGACGGGGATCTATTCAGCGCAAAGTGTGCAGCCGGAGCAATTAGGGGAGATGCGTCGTGAGAACAGAAGCCACTATTACTCTTTGGGGAATTTCGAAGCGGAACAAAAGAGCGCCCAACTGCCGCAGACACTCTCGCGCTCCTGAAGCGCCTTCGCTCGCGCCGCGGATGCGAAGTATCAAGTAAAGGGAAACGGGCGTCGGGGACCAGGGGGCCGGGGGGGGGGGGGGGGAGGCGGAATGCAGAAGCTCAAGGGCGGCTGCTCATGCCTCGGGATAGCGATCGGGCTTTATGCAACAAACACGCACACCCAGTGTGTGTGTGTGTGTGTGTGTGTGTGTGTGTGTGTGTGTGTGTGTGTGTGTGTGTGTGTGTGTGTGTGTGTGTGTGTGTGTGTGTGTGTGTGTGTGCGTGTGTGTGTGTGAGAGAGAGATGAAAGAGAGAGATATGAAAGAAAGAAAGAAAGAGAGAGAGAGAGTTTGTGTGCGCGTGCGTGTGTAAAAAAGAAAGAAAAAAAAGAAAAAGAAAAAAAGAAAAACAAAGAAAAAATAATGTATTTGCATGTATGCATGTTTGTGTGAATACAAATATATATATATATATATATATATATATATATATATATATATATATATATATATATATATATATTTAACACACACACACACACACACACACACACACACACACACACACACACACACACACACACACACACACACACACACACACACACACACACACACACACACACGTATCATTATACAAGCTGAGGCAGAGAGAGAGAGAGAGAGAGAGAGAGAGAGAGAGAGAGAGAGAGAGAGAGAGAGAGAGAGAGAGAGAGAGAGAGAGAGAGAGAGAGAGAGAGAGAGAGGAGAAGGCCAGTCGACTTTTTGAGCCCAAAAGCCTACGTTACGCCATTCTTTAGTACTCGTGCGTGCTCTGGGGTCACGAGGGAATATATCCTCCTTTACGGGGATCTTAGGATCCTCTGCCTGCCTCCGCTTATTTCTTCTCTCCTTGCCTCGTGTTGTCTTTTTTCCTTCCCCTTTCCTTCATCCCCTCCCTCATTTTACCCTCCTCTCTCTCTCCTCTTCTCATTTTCTCTCTTCTTCCCCCTTCTTCCACATTACTCTCTTCCTTCCCACTCTTCCCCCTTTCCTTACCCTCCCTCCCCACACCCTTTTTTTTCTCCCTCTTCGACTACCTCCTTTGCTTCACTTCCTTCTCCCCTCTCTCTTTCTCTTTCTCTTCTCTTTCCTCCCCACTCTCCTCCTCTCTTCCTTTTCCTCCTTCTCCGATCTTCCTTTCCCTCCAGATTCCTCCTCCTTTTCTTCCTTTTCCCCTCCCCTCATTCCACTCCTCTCTCTCTCCCTCCTCCTTCTCCCCCCCCTCCCCCCCCTCCTCCTCCTCCCTTCCCCCTCCTCCTGACCCAACACTTCAGGATCGTCGGAATCGCCGCCTGAAGCCAGTTTACTCGAATCTTACTTCGTTATCTTCATTTTCACTTTCTTTTGAAGTTTCCGGCGAGGTCATGTCGTGCAGGAGGTGGGGGTGGGGGTGGGGGTGGGGAAGAGAGTCGTTTTACTGTTTCGTTGCCTCTGTTTATTCTCTCTCTCTCTCTCTCTCTCTCTCTCTCTCTCTCTCTCTCTCTCTCTCTCTCTCTCTCCTTCCCTCTCTCTCTCTCTCTCTCTCTCTCTCTCTCTCTCTCTCTCTCTCTCTCTCTCTCTCTCTCTCTCCCTCTCCCTCTCTCAGCAACTACAGACACACACACATACATATATATAAATATGCATCAAACATTCACGAAAAATGCCAAGTTAATATTCAACAGCAGTAAAGCCTGAACTCTTTGGGGCTGGATGATACATAATAGATTTCAATCGGACAGAGTTATGCATGAGCAAGCGCATAATGCATCATAATTCTAACCGTAATCAATATCTAATATGTTTTGCAACCTTACAGCAACGAAAAGAAAACACACAGGGAAAATATGTATCGTTTATGAAATACAGATACACCAAGTAGGTTACAAGCACGCTTAACATGTGATAATCGATGAATAATGATTTATTACCAGGAATTGTAAAGCTGATAATACCAATACCAACGATAGAGATAAAATAGAATTCAGAATACATTAACAGATTTCTGAGGATTCATATCCCTTACGATCTACAATACAATTTGATTGCGACAAGAACATATGACGCTCATACTGCATGCATGACGTCAACAGAACACAAACACCAGTATCATGTATACAAATATGAAATAAAACACATCCACAGTAACAATAATAGAAAAACAGATACTGTTTCATTCTCCTATTGTACTTTTGCTTCATTTTAATTAAGCTAATGGCAGATGTTTTCTGGCTATAACTCACAAAAAGTCTTTACACAATCTAAATCTCGTCAGTAAATTTGTACAATAACAAAATAACAAAGACACAATCAATATATACGTAATCAATTGACACACATCATAAAAAAAACATTTATTCTTTGGGTCAACAACTTGGACATTCTTAAATACCGTTATATCATATGCATGATCATTATTCATGGCCTCATGATTTCTGCCAGCGTCCGTGGGGGGACAATGGCCAAAGGAGAGAGGCACAGAGCGCACTGAGCCCACTTGCGCCTCCGTAAGTCAGATTGTTTAAGCTTTTAAACGATCGTTTATAAGAACCGCTGTGGGCCACCAATCACGGCTGCGTGCGTGGATCCTCAACCGCCGTGTTGACCCATGTAACGCCTCCTTCACTTGTGAACTCTGACGTTCTTGAACTCCACAATCACTCTACCAGTCACGGTCCTGCTCGAATGTTGCCTCATCCTGGGGACCACCACTCCAGGCTCCCCTGCCCAGCACGACACTTACGCCCTCAACCTGCTACCAACTTTAATAAAGACTGCGACCAGACCGAGCGTTTCTCTACACCATCAACGTAGGGGACCCAGCAAGAAACTCTCTCACAGTTTGATGGCAGCGGTGGGATACCAAAACACTGACATCTGGTGGCAGTGGTGGGGTGTACACACCATAACACACATCTAGTGTCAGCAGAGGGGCACCAAAACACAGAGAGAGAGAGAGAGAGAGAGAGAGAGAGAGAGAGAGAGAGAGAGAGAGAGAGAGAGAGAGAGAGAGAGAGAGAGAGAGAGGAGAGAGAGAGAGAGAAGAGAGAGAGAGGAGAGAGAGAGAGAGAGAGAGAGAGAGAGAGAGAGAGAGAGAGAGAGAGAGAGAGAGAGAGAGAGAGAGAGAGAGAGAGAGAATGAAAGAGAAAGAGTGAGAGTGTTGGAGTGGCTGGGTGGGTGCATGCATGTGTGCATGTGTGTGTGTGTGTGTTTGGATATATATGTGCATGCAATAAAGACTATAGACCATTCAATAATCACAGTGTCCCATAGGGACAAATATTTTACATAGCCTAACCAGAGGCAATATTGAATGTTCGCCGGCATTCCCTTTGCTGGGCTGATTAAATTAATAAATAAATTAATACTACCCCGACTAATTATGATATAACTATACTAATGAAAATAAATCTGGTGTGTTCCCATTCATTAGCATACGTATAAGTGTTAAACATAACATCAATACTAATTCTAATATAAAATATCACTTTAGTTCCGTCAACCTTCGAACAAGTGAAAGCAAATATATAAAGCGAACTAAAGCGCAAAAAGAAAAAAAAACAGAAAAAGAAAAAGGGAGTGATCTCCATAAAAAATGCAATAATGCAATAATTACTCTCAAAATATATACACACATAGCCAAGAGAACCAAGTGTGCTCAGTGAGAAAAGATATTCATGCAAATGAACTAGCAAAAGTACCTATGCGAATGAATATAGAAAGGACGGTAATAAAGGAAAAAAATAGTGGAAAAAAAAAGAATTATACCAGTGCATACGAAAAATATTACTACAAATATATGCATGCGGAAAAAATTCTTACACAAATGTTTAACGAAAAAGGTATGTACTTTTGCAATTGAAACATGCAAATTTTACAAACAAGCGGTAATAGCATGGCTAACAACAACGACAAAAAACAAATAAAGAAACTTCTCTTAATGCTCCCAAAGCGAGCTAATTCTCTACTTCCGGTTTCTCGAACTTCGTGAAGCGGTTCCACATAAATTTACAACGAAAGTAATTTGCGAATAAAACTTTTTCCTTAAGACCAAGACGTCACAACTTTTTTCTTGGGAGATGTTTTCTTTCTCCTTCTCTCTCTCTCTCTCTCTCTCTCTCTCTCCCTCTCTCTCTCTCTCTCTCTCTCTCTCTCTCTTTCTCTCTCTCTCTCTCTCTCAACTACACCTTGTTCTTGTTCATTTAGCTTCTTTTGCCTCATCTTTTTTATCGTCATCATCTTTATTATTGTAATTATTGTTATTATTTTTTTTCAATATTGTCATTGTTATTATCATCATCATCATCAATTATCACCATCACTACCATACTTCATTATCGTAATTATCATCATCATCCTCATCTTCATCAGCACGACCACCATCGCTTACCATCCCCACCTCCGCTTCGACCTCCGCCCTTACCACCACCACTACCAGTCATCACCACTAGACCACCATACCACTACATACCACCACCACTACCAGTCATACCACTACACCACCATCGCCTCCATCACCACCACTGCTACCACCATCCCCACCGCCACCTGTACTACAATCACCACCACCACCACCATCCCCAACATAAGCATTAGTAACCGAGCGGGATTCTAATTAATCTCGCAAGTGTTCCCAACGCCAGCGATTTAAAACACTCGGCGCTGGAGAATTGATGAAGTCTTGCGTCCCGAGGAATCTCTCTCTCTCTCTCTCTCTCTCTCTCTCTCTCTCTCTCTCTCTCTCTCTCTCTCTCTCTCTCTCTCTCTCTCTCTCTCTCTCTCTCTAAGGGAATTTATGTATAAGCATTTATAACTTGCTTCGTCCACGAGATATTGGAGCGTCAAAAGGTCATTTTCCATTCCATTAAGCTTTGCGTGACTAAAACCCACTCCCTTCGCTGCCTGTTAATATTCTTGCAAGAAACGTTGCAATTCCCATAATTCGTGCCACAAATATCAATCACATTAAACATAAAAACTGCAGAGAAACTAACACAGTACTTAAATAAAACCCGTCGAAAAATACATAAAACACATTTACACATAAAACACTACAATGCCCTTCTAATAAATACTATAGTATCATCACTACAATAATAAACACAGATAGAAACACTAATACCACATTGCTCACACAAATAGATATATAAATAAGCAATAAAACACAAACACCATTATACCTCATGAACCCAACAACACCAACCAATAAAAAATATAATCAACACAAAGCTGGATTGCAGGTAAAGCGAGGCGAGGTTGGGACGAGAGGCAATCTTAAGAGTGCATACAGTGGGGCCTTAATATCGGGCGATGGGGCACGAGGTGGTTGGTGAGCGATCGCGAACAAGTGAGCCGGCAGAGTACGCTACTGGACAGGTTGTGGTAGTTCCTGGCTGCCTGTGAGAGTCGTCGTCAGAATGTGGTTGCGACAGTTATGCTAACCAGGCTCAGGCCACTCGTCAGCCACCTGGCGCACATCTAATTCGTTGATCAAAATGGCAATGATAATAATTTGTCAGCGGTCCACGCGAGGAAAGAAAATGCCGGTATGAATTTGTTAATGACAGTAATAATCATCTCCTTATGAACGGGCTGCCTAAGGCTCGTTAATCTTCTGTTGCTGAAATAAACCTGCGCGTTTTGGAATCATCGTGGAAAGGACACAGAGGGAAAGAAACAGAGGAAGGGGGGGGGGGGGGGGGGGCTAGGAGAAAGAGGAAGAAATGATGAGTGAGGAAGAGTGGGAGTAAAAGGAAAAAGGAAGAGGGAAAGGAACAAATAAGGAGGAAAGAGAAGGAAAGGACGAAAGGGAGGGAGGGAGGGAGGGAGGAAGGGAGGGAGGGGGAGGGGGAGGGAGAAGGAGAGGAGGGAGAAGGGAGAGAGAGAGAAGAGAGGAAGAGAGAGAGAGAGGAGAGGATGGAGAGGAGAGGAGAGGAAGGAGGAGAAGAGAGAGAGAGAGGAGAGAGAGGGGAGGGAGAGAGGGAGAGAGGGAGGGTGGGAGGGAGAGGAGGGATGAGAAAGAGAAAGAGAGAGAGTGAGAGAGAGAGAGAGAGAGAGAGAGAGAGAGAGAAGCAGACAGACAGAGATTAAAAAGAAAAGAAAAGAAAGGAGAGACAGAGGGGAAAGGCAAAGAAAAGAGAAAAAGGGAGAGAGAGAGAGCGCGAATAACCAAAAACACATACCGAAACAACGTACAAAATAGCACAACCACAAATGAAAAGAAAAAAAAGCGAACAAACCGGAAACCCTCGCCCGCCAACCCCGCAACGCAGCTTCGCCCGAATGGGATCTCGAGCAAGCGCGTCCGAAAAGGTAGCCATCAAATTCACAGAAAGACCGAGGAGAAAATGCAAGAAGATTGGGGAAGAAATGAATAAAACAAATAAATATACAAACTGAAGATTGGAGAAAAAATGAATAAAACAAACAGAAGATTGGGGATGAAATTAATGAAAAAATCGATATACAAACAGATGATTGGAGAAGAAATAAACAAAAAATAGATATACAAACATGATTGGTGAAGAAATGAGTAGACAAAAATACATACAAATAGATAAATAGATGGGGAAAGTAAATACACAGGAAACTTAGATTTAAAGATAATCAGAAAGAATAAATTGAAATTGATGAACAACCTGAGCAAAAATGAAAAATAAAAGCGAACAAAGGATAATGTACACAAATATATATGTAAATATACCCCCACGTGTACCAGATATTATTTGCAATACGCCTTTGCAATGATGCAACATCTAACACCAACCTCCGGGGTGCAACGGTAAGCAGTTCAATTTTTTAAGTCTTCTTTTTTTCTTCAATTACTTTCGTAATATAGAAAAAAATTGAATGATGAAGAAGAAGAATGGGGAGGATGAAGAGGAGGAGGATGAAGAGGAAGAGGAAGAGGAGGATGAAGAGAAGAGGGAAGAAGAAGAAGAAGAAGAAGAAGAAGAAGAAGAAGAAGAAGAAGAAGAAGAAGAAGAAGAAGAAGAAGAAGAAGAAGAAGAAGAAGAAGAAGAAGAAGGAGGAGGAGGAGGAGGAGGAGGAGAAGAAGGAGGAAGAGGGGGAGGAGGAAGAGAAGGCGAAGAGAGAGAAAGGGAATAAAGGACGGAAGGTAAGAAGGAAAGGAAGGCCGGAAGGAAGAAGAGGACGAAGCAATGAAATGGAGAGGTAACAGCGAGGTGGCAAGAGAGAGAGGAGGACTCGGGGGGGGGGGGGGAGTCACAAGACGAACTTACGCGACACGAGTTTAACGGGAGCAATCGATGGCGATCCCTCGAGGACTCATCATAACGGCAAAAAAAGGCTACCTCTCTCCTCTCTTTCTTTCGCCTGCCTTTTCTTCTCCCTCCTTTCCCTTTCCCCATTAACAAAATTAGAGCTGGGTACAGATTCCCCTAACAAGCGGACGGACTGACATGCGCCTAAGGGAAAAGAAAATGGGAAACTGGCGCTGTAGAAAACGGAGTCGGGTGATATGGAGGGGAGGGGGGGAGGAAGAGAGAGGAAGGGGAGGAAGAGGCAGGGAGAGGGGAGAGAGGAGGGGGAGGAAGAGGAAAGGTAAGGGGGAGAGGGGAGAGAGGAGGGGGAGGAAGAGGAAGGGTAAGGGGGAGAGGGGAGAGAGCAGAGAGCTGAGAAGAGAGGAGGAACAGGAGGGAAGAAAAAGAGAAGAGGAGAGGAGGAGGATTAAGAAGGGGGAAGGGATGGGGAGGTGAAAGAGAAAGAAGATACAAGAATGGAAGTCAAGGGGAAAAAATGGAAAGAAAAGATATAATAGGAAAAAAAGAGAGGGGAGAAGAAAAAGAAATATGATGAAGAAGGAGAGGAAGGAATAAAGCTAATAATAAAAAGAATTGATGAAGATAATGCACCATGAAATTCTCTCCTCCTCCACCTGACACAGCAGTCACCCCAAAAACTTCTTCCCCAACAGAAAGTGTCAGCAGAGGACATCCCGGCACACAATCACTTTCAAAAGCACACATTCTTCCACGATTCAATTACTCCCTCTCCTCGCTAATGACCTCTTTCCGACGCCATCAAAGGTCAGAAAGCCCCCCCCCGCCCCACAAAAAAAATCCATTAACCAACCTTTCATTTCCAAACGAATCGAAAATAAAATCATATGGTTAATCGATGGCACGCATGCCAGGCCCGCGCTAATTCTCACCGACAGACAAACACTAACAGACAGATTGGAATCACGCTCTTACCCCGTAGCCTTCACCCTCCCTCTCCCCCTGCCCCCCCCCCCTTTCCCCATCCTCGCGTGACGTATAAACATGACCCAACAAGCGTGAAGAAGCGCCGGTCTTGTGTTATCCCGGGTCACGGAATGTCATAGCAGGTCACGCCCTTTCGCCCCGGGTCACGCAGGCCAGCAATCACATTTACTTCTTTTAATGCGACGCTGGGAAGAATAAGGGTCGTTATGCAAATAAAGCCAAATTTCATTAATTAAGAGGGGAAGATGAGGAAATTATTCTCTTTTAGTGGCGGTGGTGAGGATGGTCATAATGGCTGTAATGACGGTAATTATGATGGTGATGATAACGATATCAATGCTACAAATAACATCAATAATAATCAGCAAACAATGACAGTATTATCAATAACGATCAATAGTAGTAATAGCAATAGTAGTAGTTGTAGTAGTAATAGTAATAATAATAATGAAGATAACAATAAAACTGAAAATGACAATAATTATAACACCTGCTCGCATCATTATATCATTAATATTCTAGTCTATCGTCATATATAAAAAGTGCTTTATTTGGAATGAACAAAGCGTTCTGCTTATCTATTACCATATTTTACAATTCAATTAGCAATTCATATTTTCTGATAAATGAATAAATGATCCAACAATATTGAGAACAATAGGGAAAGGCTGAACAGTCCTTCAAAAAGAAAACAAAAACAGATATTTTCTAATCAATGAAAACAAAATTCTAGATGGTGTGCGCGCGCGTGCATGCAAGCTTGCGTGATTGCGTGCGTGCGTCCATGCGTGTGTGCCCATAATTTCGCGTACACACATATCAATTAACAAAAAAGATCGGTATAATGAAATTCATCATCATTATCACTCCCAAACGCCAGAGGAGTAGAAAGGGCCATTCGCCCGAGCACAGCCACGGCGTACACACCCTCGTGATGCGACAAGTTTACACTCTCGCCGGAAAATATCTCAAGGCAGTTGTCCCATGAATCAGTAGAAATGGCCGGTTAATAACGACCTCTCATCTTCTCTCTTTATTTTCGAAGTGAAGCATTTTTCTCGTCTGAAGGCTTGTTTATTTATTTTTTTCGTGTTCGAATGGCCTCCTCTATTTGGGAGACGTTCGATAAAGAAAGAAGGTCAGGCACTCGCACTCACTTAGCTGCAGGGAAACGGACGCGGGGACGAACGCAGACAGGGACGGACACGCTCAACACATGGGACTTCATCGCAACCCTTTGGCAAATTGAAAAGAGGGAGCGAGGGAAATGGGAAGAGCGAGAGGGAGGGAAAGATGGAATGAAATTGAGGGAGACGGAGCAAGAGAGAGAGAGAGAGAGAGAAATAAAGATAGAAAGAGTAGAGAAGGGATGGAAAGGAAGAGGGAGAGGGAAGGAAGGAGAGAGAGAGAGAGAGAGAGGGAGAGAGGGAGAGAGAGGGGAGAGAGAGAGAGAGAGAGAGAGAAGAGGAAGGCAGAGGGGCGGGAGAGAGAGAGAGAGGAGGGGGGAGAGGAAGGAGAGGGGCGAGAGAGGAAGGGAGAGGGAGAGGAGGAGAGGGAGAGAGAGAGAGAGAGGGGAGAGAGAGAGAGAGGAGAAGAGAGAGAGAGAGAGAGAGAGCGAGGGGGAGGGAAAGAGAGAGAGAGAGAGAGAGGAGGGGGGGGGGGAGAAGGGGAAAGAGAGAAAGAAGAGAGAGAGTGAGAGAGAGAGAGAGAGAGGGGAGAGGAGGGGAGAGAGGAGGAGAGGAGAGAGAGAGAGAGGAGGGGGAGAGAGAGAGAGAGGGGGGGGAGGAAAGAGAGGAGAGAGAGAGGGGAGAGGAGAGAGAGAGAGAACGAAGAGAAGAGAGAGAGAGGGAGGAAGAAGGGAGAGAGAAAAGGGAGAGGAAGAGAGGGAGGAGAGGAAGAGGGAAGAGAGAGAGAGAGGAGGAGAGGAGAGAGAGAGGAGAGGGAGAGAGAGAGAGAGAGAGAGGAGAGAGAGGGGAAAGGAGGAGAGGGAAGAGGAGAGGAGGGGAGAGGAGAGAGAGGGAGAGAGAGAGAAAGAGAAGCGAGAGAGAAGAAAGGGGGGAGGGAGAGAAGAGAGAGGAGAGAGAGAAGAGGGAGAGAGAGAGGAAGGAGAGGGGAGAGGAGAGAGGGAGGGAGGGGAGAGGAAGGGAGGGGAGAGGAGAGAGGGGAGAGGAGGGAGAGAGAGAGAGGGAGAGAGAGAGAGGGAGAGGGGGAGTGAGAGAGAGGGAGAGGAGAGAGAGGGAGGGAGAGAGAGAGAGGGAGAGGGGGAGAGAGAGAGAGAGAGAGCGGAAGGAGAGAGGGAGGAGAGGAGAGAGAGGGAGAGGGGAGAGAGAGATGAGGAGAGAGAGGAGAGAGAGAGAGAGAGAGAGAGAGAGAGAGAGAGAGAGAGAAGGGGGGGGGGCATATAGACTAACAGAGAAAGAGCCCGGGATATATACACACACACACACACACACACACACACAAAAAAAAAAAAAAAAAAAAAAAAAAAAAAAACAAAAAAAAAAGCGACGATTAAAAAAAAAGAGGAAAAGAAAGATAAAAAGGAGGAATTAGGCCGAATCCAATTTCGCTGACCGTGAGAGCCCTGTGATTGCTTCGCTGACACGGGGATCGATCCGAACAATGTCTTCAAGAGCCTTTCATATCCCTTCAGGCGACGACAATGCGCTTAATCACCATACTTCGCCTCCGGGAAGTCGGATTTCGCAAGTTTATCATTTATAAGAAGTTTAATAGAAGTTTAGAAGTTTAATCATCCACCCTCGGACGAGCGTTTCCATGCGAGAATCGTGTCAGGGACAACGATGAATTACAGTGAAATGGCGATGACATGAAGTGACGCAGCCACCGACGGACGTCCTCCTTCTCTCGTAATCTCTAATGACATTCCATCCTTTCCTGGCACAATAAGGATTCTTCAAGCGTTAAAATGTTAGAAGATAACATTCCGTATTGACCAACATGCTTAAAAGAAAGGTCAAGGCGAATAGTGAGACATGTGCTGAGACGGTAAATGAAGATCAGAATATTGAGATAAAAAAGGAAATAAAAATGGAGATAGAGAAAATGTGAGGATTAGAAGCAGAAGGGAAATGAAAATGGAGGAAAAGAAAGAATCGATGGAAAGGAAAGGAAAGAAAATAATAAGAAAGACGTTCACAAGAAGACAAGTAAAGATGAAACACTCAAAAAGGGAGAAAGAAAGAAGGGAAGAAAGATAAAAGGGGATGATGGGGGAAGAAAGAGTTGAGAAGAAATAGTCAATTATCGATATTTTGCCTCAGACCCGTAAAACTGTCACAAACTTCATGCTCTGTCTGCCATAACTCACTATACATCTTCCGGATGCCGTTAGGTAAATTACGCCAAGCCATGGGCCACAATAAGCAAAGCTTCTCCTAATTCGATCTCCCCCTTCACCCTCGCTGGTTTCCCCCTCCCTCCCCTCTACCCTTTACCAGCCCCCTTCCTCCTCTCCTCTTCTTCTACCCCTTGATAGCCTCCCCTCCCTCCCTTCCTTCGAATTCTTCTTCTCTCTTCCCTTCACCCCTCCTCGGTTCCCTTCCTTTCCTTTGCACTTTGCAGGCCCCTTCCTCTTTCTTTTCTTCTCGCAGTTTCCCTCCACCTCTTGTTGGCTCCTCCCCCTTCCCTCCACCCCCCCCCTCCATTCTCCCTATTACACTACCATGTCGCGTGAATTTCCATTTCTCCTTACCCCCTCTCCCCCCTCCTCCCCTCTTCCCCCCACGAGACACCATTACCGTGTCGCGTGAAACCTTTCGGAAGTTTTCGTTGCCGGCAGGACGTACCGCTGCCGCCTCCCTTCCCATGCCGGCGGACACAGCGAGCGAACGCACTTCCGACCCGCCCCGTCCCGCGCCCGTCTCTGCGGACGCGTCTTGCATGTCGTCGGAATGGGGGATAGATGGGGGGGGGGGGGACTGGTTGGGGTAGAGGGATAGGTGGGGTGGGGGTGGGCCAGGATGATAGGAGGGTTTGAGCGAGGGAGAGGTCTTTGGTGTTGAGACCTTTTTTCTTCTTTTTGTGTTGCATAATCAAAACGGTGCTTACCCTCGCGGGGCGGGATAACGGAACTCGATCTGGGCTCATGCTCTGCTAACTTCACCCAAACTGATTACAAAATAAACTGCAATCAAGGCTTGAAAATCGTACGTAGACCACATTTCCAGCCACAGACAACACAGGCACACACATACATATATGAAAATGTGATACAGTCCAATCTACCATTAATTAACCGAGCAAGACTTCTATTGACCGCCGCACCAACAGCATACTATCTGCCTTTACGATAACTGCATCTTCCGAGTCTGCTGAGAAGAGACCGAAGGAGAGACCCGGGAAGAGACCTAAGGAGAGACCCGGGAAGAGACCGAAGGAAAGACCCGGGAAGAGACCGAAGGAAAGACCCGGGAAGAGACCTAAGGAGAGACCCGGGAAGAGACCTAAGGAGAGACCCGGGAGAGATGAGAAAGAGAAAAGAAACCCGGGAAAGGAGACAGGAGACACGAGAAAGGAAATCAAAGGAGAAACAAGAGAGAGGAGAAAAGAAAAGAAAACCAAGAAAGGAGACCGAAGAAGATACGAGAGAAAGCAGACCGAAGGAGAGGCAAGAGAGAAACAAAAGGAAAAGAAACTCGAGAAACGAGACCGAGGGGGAGACGCGAAGGCAAGGACGGCAAGAGAGACCCGGGGAGGCGACCGAAGGAGCCGCGAGGAGGCGAGGGCCGACCGCAGCGAGAGCACGTGAGCACAGAACAAAGCCTTTATTACGAGCTCAGACACAAGATCTCTTCTTAACAAGCGACTATCTCGTCATCTCTCCCTTTTTTACACAGGTTGATTGTCAAAAGGGAAGGTACTCTGGAGGGAGATGGTATCAGCCCTGTATCAAATTATCAGCAGGGTGGTTGCACTAACAAGATTACGTGTGTGCCTGGGTTTCTTGAAATTATTCTGTTCTGTATCAAAGTAATACCTTATAATCTTCAACATGATCTACTTATCTAAAACATTTTAAAAGTCTTTTTTTTATTTTCTGTTTCTCTGTCTGTCTGTCTCTTTTTCTGTCCCTCACTTCTTCTCTCCTTCCCTATCTCTCTCCCCTTCTCCTCCCTCCTCCATCCTTTCTCCCTTCCTCTCTCTCTCTCTCTCTCTCTCTCTCTCTCTCTCTCTCTCTCTCTTTCTCTCTCTCTTCCTCTCTCTCTCCCTCTCACCCTAAATCCCTCTCCCTCTCTCTCTCTCTCATCTCTCTTTCTCCCCCCTCTCGCTCTTTCGTCTTCTCCCCCCTCCCTCACTCTCTCTCCTTCTTCCCTCTCTCTCCTTCTCCTTCTCCTTCTCCTTCTCCTTTCTCTCTCCTCACCTCTCTTTCTCTCTCCTCCCCTCTCTCTCCCCCTCTCCCTCTCCCTGAAGCGTATCGTCTTCCTGAGAGCAACGGGACCCGAGCAGCTCCTCGGGGACACTCCCTTATGGGTCTCCCGAACGCGAAGCATAAACAGCGCGGTCTTTGTGTGCATCCCCCCCCCCTACTCCCCTTTTCCTCTTTCTTCCGACCCTCTTGAGATGCGTCCGTTTACGCCCGTCTTCATCTCTTCGCTTTTTCGTTCCTGAGTCTCTCTCTATTTCTGTCTGTCTGTCTGTCTGATACTCTCTCTCTCTCTCTCTCTCTCTCTCTCTCTCTCTCTCTCTCTCCCTCTCTCTCTCTCTCTCTCTCTCTAACGTTTTGTAGTTTTTTTTCTCTCGCTTTTGATCCCCCTTTGAAGTATTTCTTTTCCATTCTCCTTTAACCGTCTTTTATCCTTTGTTCTCCGTCACTGTTTAGCAATTCGCCGTGGCTATTTTTTCCCTCCGCCGCCGAAGAATGCCTCGCGGTCTCACCTCTCTTCACCTCCCGCCCTCGACTCCAGGTTATGAATATCGGCAGTGCAGCACGCACGCACGCACGCACGCGCGTACGCATACACGCACCCACACGCACGCACACACGTACCCACACGCACGCACGCACCCACGCACCCACACGCACGTACGCATACACGCACCCACACGAAGGCACGCACGCACGCTCCTACACGCACGCACGCACCCACACGCACACGCACCCACACGCACGCTCGCACACATACACTCTCACACTGCGATATATGGTTGGATGAATGTATAGGAGAGAAAGATAGATAAATAGGTAGACATTGATAATTAGAGGGAGGGGTAGGAAAGGAGGGAAGGAAAGAAGAAGAAGAAGAAGAAGAAGAAGAAGAAGAAGAAGAAGAAGAAGGAGGAAGAAGAAGAAGAAAAAGGAGGAGAGAGAGATGAAGGAAGAAGGAGGAGGAGGAGGAGGGGAGGAGGAGGGGAGGAGAGGAGGAGGAGGAGGAGGGGGAGGGGGGGGGGAGGAGGAGAAGGAGGAAAAGGGAGGAGGAGAAGGAGGAGGGAAAGGGAGGGGGAGAGAGAGGGGGAAAAGGGGAGAGAGAGAGAGAGAGAGGAGAGAGAGAGAGAGAGGAAAAGAGAGAGAGAGAGAGAAAGAGGAAAGAGAGAGAGAGAGAGAGAGAGAGGAAAAAGGGGAGAGGAGAGAGAGAGAGAGGAGAGGAGAGAGAAAAGAGGGAGAGAGGGAGGAGAGAGAAGAAAAAGGGGAAAAAAAAGGAGGAGGAAGAGAGAGAGAGAGAGAGAGAGAGAGAGAGAGAGAATGAGAAAGGGAGAAAGGGACGACAAAGACAGAAAACAGTAATAAACAGAAATGGAAAAAAAAGCCAAAGAAAAACAGAATGCCTCTGCCGGTCCGGGAAATGAAAACCGGCCTTCGAGTCCGCCCCTTCCGCCCACGGCCCTGCGGGTGGCCACACGGGTCCGCCCACCGGCACCTTCCCGCCGGGAGCGACACCCGAGCGGCGACGGACAAGGCCTGGCAGCGCCCGAGGAGGAGCTTGGGGCCGACGGCAGCCCCGTGCCCAACTTGCGAGACATTTTTCTTGCCGCTCTCCTTTCAATAGTCTCTTTCCTCGCTTCCCTCTTTTCCCTCTATTCACCCCCCCCCCCCTTCGCTTTCCCTCCTACTCCACACCCCTTTCAGATCATCCGATTTATCATCACGAAAGAAAAAAGTGGCGCGTCATCACGATCGGCACCAATTCTTCTAATCCCCGAGAGAGAGAGAGAGAGAGAGAGAGAGAGAGAGAGAGAGAGAGAGAGAGAGAGAGAGAGAGAGAGAGAGAGAGAGACCATCCCACTAACAAAAACAAAATATAAAAAAGAAAAGAAGAAAGGCAAGGAAGACAGAGATAAAAAAAAAGAGAGAGCACGAAAGGGCCTATTCAAGACGACGAGGAAATATTTATATGAAAGGAAGCGACCGGTCGATCCGCACCAAATCGCGTCTGATATCGAGAGACGTGGGAATGTCAGGCCAATCGGCGCGGCTCCCACGCCGGATAATTCCCCTCGGAGGAAGGGGGGAGGGGGAGGGGGAGGGGTGGGGAGGATGGGGGTTCCTTCTTGAGGGTCCTTCTTAGGGATCCTTTTAGGAGGGGGGGGAGGGGAAGGATCCGTCTTGGGTGTTGCGTGTCATCTTTGGGGGGGGGGGGGTCGAGATCCTTCCTGGGGGGGGGGGTCCGTCTTCGGGATGCCTTTGGGGAGGAAAAGGAGGACGAAGAGGATTCATTATCATTTTTTCTTCTTAAAGGATGCATGGAGATGAGGGTTGACTGGGGTCCCTACTGGAACGTCCTTCCGAATCCAAGCTTACTTTTCCGGAGGGTCAACCTAGGACAGGGAAGGGAGGGGAGAGAAGTCCTTCCCGAGGAGGGTCCTTACCCCCCCCCCATACCAATCTTCGCTTTATCGATCTTCCAAGAGATTGGAGTTCCGGGCAGGGTTGTTTATTGCATTTTTTTCCCCTCTCGCATGGTCGAATGATCGCTCTCTAGGGGCAGACGAGAAGGGAAATGCCAGAGAAATGAAGGAACCGACAGAGAGAGAGAGAAAAAAAATATATATATATAGGCCTATAGAAGGGACAATCTACATCGGGCCAGTAAAAAAAAAATACAAGCACACAAAATAATGGAACATACACGCCCCACAAACAGCCAGCCAGCCAGCCAGACAGACGGACAGACAGACACACACACACACACACAAATCAATGAACTCGGCAATTCATCGCATCAATCATCACTGTCTGAATTCGCCGCGGGACGAAATCACCGCTAATCTAATATCTGTTTAATCTATTTAGCCTACGTTCACTTGATCATCATCGATATTATTATCATCATAATTCTCTGTTGTTGCGATCATTACTATCATTAATATCATTATCATTATCATCATCATCATAATAATAATAACAATAGCAATAAAAATAATAATGATGATAATAATAACAACAAAAAAACAACAACAACAAAACAACAATAACAATAACAATAGCATTTATAATAATAACAATAATAATAATAATTATTATTATTATAATTATAATACCGATAACAGTACTAAAACAACAATAACAATGAAATAACAGCAATAATGTAATGAAAATGAAGATGATTACATGATTATTAAAATTATCAACATTATTATTATCATTATTATTATTATTATTATTATTATCATTACCATCATCATATTATTACCATTACCAATACTTTGTTAACAAAAACAACACTGGTGATAAAGATGAAATAGACGCTGGTTGGCTACAAATCGAACCACCATTACATAAGAACTACAACAAAGTACTTCTCTTTAATCCCATAACCAGAACTACTCTCGGCAGCGACGTCATCAATAACAAACAAAACAAAAAAAGAACACGACGGCGACAAACCTAATTACATTAATTAAAATGAAATTATGGAAAGAAGCCTCAAAATGAAAACAAATAACAAAAGACTACGCCTTGCTGACTAACCTAATTACATTAACCAAATTAGGGCTGTGTGTCTCCAGTCAAAAAAAAAAAAAAAAAAAAAAAAAAGAGCGAGGGGAGAGAGAGAGAGAGAGAGAGAGAGAGAGAGAGAAGAGAGAGAGAGAGAGAGAGAGAGAGAGAGAGAGAGAGAGAGAGAGAGAGAGAGACAATTACGGAGGGATTCGAAGATTAGATAGTCAGGTCTAATCTCGAAATGCGTGTTTCTGTATTCTGCTGAAAATATATGCGATTGGATGGCTTAGTTTCCATCTTTTTTTTCTTTCTTTCTTTCCTTTCTTCAATCATGATCTATCTCCTTCTTGGTCTGTCAGTCTGCCTGTCTGTCTGTCTGTCTATCTCATTTCTCTTTCCCTTTCCTTCTTCATCTCCTCTCTCCCCCCATTCCCCTTTTCCCTCCCCCTCCCATTTCCCTGTCCCCTTCCTCTTCCCCCCTCCCCCTCAACCGCCTCCCCCCTCGTGACAAGAAAGGCCCCCGTAATGCGCCCCCAAAAAAAAGGCTAAAAGCGATTTTTTTCCCTTTTTGGGGTTTTGTCTTCTTCCCACGGCAGGCGCAAGGAAGATAAGGAGGGAAAGAAGAAAAAAAAAGCAAGAGGAAAAAAGCAAGAGAGAAAGAGAGGGAAGAAATAAGAAAGAGAGAAAGAGAGAGGAGAGAAACAAAAGAACTAAGATGTTCATTTTCTTTATGGTGATCCTTCCGCCTAACGGGCGAGAGCGACGGACATTTGCGGGAACCAATAAAAAATAAGAATAATAAAAATAATAAAATAAAAAAAAATAAATAATAATAAAAAAAAAAAGTTTCCAAAAACGTCTCTTTTTTAAGGTACTAACGCGGCTATAAAAAAGGGCTTCCCCAAAAACTGGGAAAATTTTTTTATTTTTTACTGCCCATTGTTTAAAAGAAATTTTTTGACTAGGCTAAGTTGGTTACATTTAACCGTGGGTTTAGATTAAGTTTTAAAGTTGTTAAAATTTGATAGGTTTTAAAGTTAAAATTAGGTTGGGGGTTGGGGTTTTAAAGGGTTTTTTAAATTTAAACTAAGTTTAAGTTAAATATTTAATTGTTTTAGTTAGGTAGGGTTAAAGATAAAGTTGGGTTGGATTCGTATCAGTTCTCTACTATCATTTCTCATTTTCACGGCCATGTGAACCCAAAGGGGGCCCCATGTTCCTTTCGGGCCTGGGGCGAGAAAAGTGGTCGACATGCGGTTGGGCTGGAGGGAAAATTTTTTTGGGGGTTTTTAAAAAAAAACTGCGGTTTAACGAAGGGGAAAATTCCGGGGGGGACGTTTGCTGGGGAAAAAATTGCATGCATTTTGGAAAATTTTTCTTTTTCCCCCCCACTGAAATTTTTTTTTCAGAGTTTCCCTTTCCCCTCCAAATTTTTTCCGAATTAATTCTGCGCGGTGTCAAACCTCCTTCTTAATTTCTATTTCCTCCCTTTTTTTACTTGTATTCTTCGATTTCCGCCTCCTCCTCCGCCTCCGCCTCCTCCTCCTCCTCCTCCTCCTCCTCCTCCTCCTCCTCCCCTCCGCCTCCGCCTCCGCCTCCGCCTCCTCCTCCTCCTCCCCTCCGCCTCCCCCTCCTCCCCCTCCTCCTCCTCCCCCCTCCTCCTTCTCATCCTCCTCCTCCTCCTCCTCCTCCGCCTCCGCCTCCGCCTCCTTCCTTCCTCCTCCTCCTCCTCCTCCTCCGCCTCCGCCTCCGCCTCCTCCTTCTCATCCTCCTCCTCCTCCTCACCCCGCCTTTGACCCTTCCCTTCGATAGTTACAAGACGCGTCCAAGACTCTTTGCGACTCAGATGGACGACGACGAAATCAGCGGTCCAGAAGTACGATTTTCCCCTTCCTTTCAAGCACTTTTCTTCCTTTCCCTTTCCCTCTCCCTCTCTTCCCTATCTTTACCCCCATTCCTTTTTTCCTCTTTCTCCCTTTCCCCCCTCCCCCTATCCCCACTTCCTCTTCTACCTCTCACCCTTTCCCATCCCCTGTACTCCCCCCTTCCCCTGAGGGCGTCAATCCCCCGTATTCCTTAATACATTCCGCCCAGCTCCTCCCCAGGCCCTCTGATGGATGAAGGACCTTAAAACGTCACTTACTCCTCCGGGCTCTTGATGGCCACGGACCCTCCCCCCCTCCCAGCCCACTTCCTAAGAGGCGAGGCGGGCGGGCAAGGCATTAACAATTCACCAAGTCGTTTTCACGCCCACTGCACACGTGGGTGGCAACAGGAATGGGCGGGCGGCTCGACGTAATGAATGCGTCACCTAAATCCTACAAATCTCCCGGAGAGCCGACCTAACGCCCGTGTTATTGCAGAACCCAGCGACCAGCCTACTCCCTGGCCCGCCGCCGCTGCTGGCCATGGCGCCGCGCATAAACATGGGAGAGCAGGGGGGCTGCATGCGTTGCAGAGGCACTGGAGGTGTTGCAGAAAGTCCAAGTGTGTTGCTGAAACACTGGGTGTGTTGTATGTATTGTAGAGGGACTACATATGTTGCAGGACATTGCATGCATTACAAAGGAACTAGACGGGCTACATGTGTTGCAAAGGAGAGGAGCGACTGTAGACGGCCGGAGAGGGGAAAAGGGGAAAAAGAGCGAACCCAAAGAGTGCCTGCCGGAGGGAATGGACGAGTGCAGCTTGGCCGAGGGGGGGGAGGGGAGGGGAGGGGAGGGAAGGGGAGGGAAACGAACTTTTGAAGCGGAAGGTGGTTCGAGGGGTGATATCAAAGGCTTAGCGAGAGGCGTAATAAAGCAAGATTCACCAACAGCCACATCGCAACATCAACAACCGCCAGATCCCCCTCTCTCCCTTCCCTCCCCTCCACTCCTACCCCTACGATACTAGAACCCCTCCCCCCCCACGTCCTGTCCCTCCCTCACTCACTCCCTCCCTCCGGCACAATCTACAAGCTCAGCCACTCCAGCCGTTAATACGCGCGCGCCGATCACTACCGATACGCACAAATATCGGCGGTTATTTCCACGACCCCCAATAACAGCTGGGATCGGGGAGGTGGAGGGGGAGGGAGGGGGGGCGACCTTGCCGGGACCAACGAAGAATCCGTACTCGAAGTCCCGCTCATTCACTCGGATATCTCGCCTTGATGGTTCGCTGTAACCGGCGGTGTAATCGATACTGTAACCGCTACTGTAAGTGCCTTTGTAACCAGCATTGTAATCATTGCTGTAATATTTATAGTAGGAGTCATTCTAACCGTATTTATAATTTAATTGTACCGTCCATTGCTTTCCGGAAAAAAATGAGCCCCCCAACCGTCTTTCGCAGACACTTCTTTCTTTTCTCGAATCATTCACCTATTTCTTATTCCGGCAACATGACTGATGTCATTTTGTTTGCGCGGACTCATTCGGGGGCAATGAATAAGTCAAGCTTTGTCTCCCCAAGCCGTTCCTCCTTTATCCTCTCTCTCTCTCCTCACCCCTCTTCCCTCTCTCTTCTTTCTCCTCCCCTCTCTCTCTCTCTCTCCCTTCTCTCTGCTTTTCTCTCTCTCTCTTCCTCTCTCTCTCTCTCTCTCTCTCTCTCTCTCTCTCTCTCTCTCTCTCTGCTTTTCTGCTTCAGTAATTTTCCGTGCTTCCCACCCTATCCTTTTCCACTGAACAAAACCATAGATAAACAAACACTCAGAGAGGAGAGGGAAAGAAGGAGGGAGGGAAGGAGGAAAGGAGGAAGGGAGGGGAGGGAGGGAGGGAGGAGGGAGGGGGGGAGGGAGGGAGGGGGGGGTGGAGGGAGGGGAGGGAGGGAGGGAGGGAGAGGAGAGAGAGAAGGGGGAGAGGAAAACAGAGAGAGTGAGAGAGAGGAGAGAGAAGAGAGAGAGAGGGGAGAGAGAGAGGAGAGAGAGAGGAAAGGGGAGAGAGAGGAAGAGAGAGAGAGAGAGAGGCCCTTTGCAACCAACAGCCGAGGACCCCACACACTGTCAATCTACGTGAGCGCCAACGATCCTGCAAAGGAAACCCGATGCAATAGTTGCAGCGCCGTGCAGACTGGCCTCGAGTTCCCGCTTACCGCATGATTCCCTCGATCTGACAATCACCATTTGGAAGGGCATTTCCATCCCAGCGCGCTCGCCTCTGGGTGGGGACCGGGAAAAATCCTTTCCAATCTCTTCTTCTCTTCTCTCTCCCTTTCTCTTCTCTAAACTTCTTAAACTCTTTACTCGCAAATCTTCTTTCTTGTTTCCTCTTCTTTCTTTTTACCTCTTTCCTCCTCCTCTCCTCTCTATCTCATCTCTCTCCTCTACTTTCTCACCCCCTCTTTCTCTCTTTCTCCCCTCCTCTTCTCTTTCCCCCCCCTATCTCTCTCTTCTCCCCTCAATTCTCTCTTCTTTCCTCCCCCCTCTCCTCTCATCTTCTTCCCTTCCCCCCCTCTCTCTTCTTTCTCCCCCTCCTCTCTTCTCTTTCTCCCCCATCCTTTCTCTTATTCCCACCCCTCCCCCTTAAATCTCCTTCTCTTCCCCCCTCCTCTCTCTTTCTCCCCTCACCCTTCCCCCCTCACCTCTCTCCTTCTCTTTCTCCAAATCTCTGCTCTCCCTTTTCCCCCCTCCCTTTTCCTCTTTCTCCCCCTCTTCGCTCTCTTTTCCCCCCTTCCTCCTCTCTTTCCCCCTCTCTCTCTCCCTCTCTCTTTCTCCATCCCCCTCTATTCTCTTTTTTCCCCCCCCCCCCTCTCTCTCTCTCTTTTCCCCCCCTCTCTCTCTCTTCTCCCCTTCTCTCTTCTTCTTCCCCCTTTTCTCTCTCTTTCTCCGCTTCTCTTGTATTCTCTCTCTCTCTCTCTTTCTCCCTCCCTCCCTCGCTTTCTCCCTCCCTCTTTCCCTCTCTCCCTACCTCCCTCCCTCTCTCCCTACCTCCCCCCCTCGCTCTCTCCCTCCCTCCCTCGCTCTCTCCCTCTCCCTCCCGCTGTTTCCGCTACTCCTCTTCCTTCTACTTTCTTTCTTTCTCTCTCTCTCTCTCTGTATATGTGTATGTCTTTGTATCTCGATCTGCTTGGTAAGTGCGCGCGCGCGTGTGTGTGTGTGTGTGTGTGTACGCGTGCATGTGTTTGTGTGCGGGTGCGTGCGTACGTGCGTGTGTTTGTGTGCGGGTGCGTGCGTGTGTTTGTGTGTGAGTGCGTGCGTGTGCGTATGCGTGTGCGCGTGTGTAATCATATTACACATACACCGCTAAACCTGGAACATCAGCACCATCTCCCGCAACGCATCAATACTAAAACTTGAACGGAAATACCGATCACAACTCCTTTTCCTGCAGCACAAAAAAAGACCAAGAAAAAAGAACACAAGAAAGAGCGAAATATCAAAAAACACTCGTGAATTCGCAGAAGCAGCTAAGTAGCCTGCAACAGAACCCGAAAGGCGGAAGAGAAAAAGGCAGGAACAGATAGAGGAGCAAACGAGGACACAAAAATAAAGTCTGGCGAGAAATAAAAGCGCGGAGAGAGGGCCAGACACTGCCAACAGAGGATGTTTCACTTCTGAATTCTCAAATATTTGCTTGTTTACACATGCGATTCCGAAATATCAAAACTCTCCGAATTGCGAGCTCTTGCGTCGTCTTATACTTCGCGTCAGACTGTTTGCTCTCTGGAAACACAAGTCGGGGAAAATAGGTGACGAAAAAGTACGAAGTGATACGTAAGAAGTCGAAAAGAGGGAAAACAAGGAAAATCACACAAGAAAAAACGAAAAAAAAAAAAAAAACGGCAGCTAACCTTTCACCGTGCAAACAACTGCGACAGGATTGCAGGTCTGACAATGGGCGTCTTTACACAAGATTTTTTTTAGTCCTTTCTATAAGGATTAAAATGAACGTGCAAATGTTCTCACTAATATAATTTCCTAAACTACACACAAAAAAGAGAAAATGTAAACAAACGTAAGAGAGAAACAAAACAAATATGCAAAAAACGGATGAAATTATAGTAATTAATAAAAAAATAAAAAAATAAACATTAATCCAAACGCTGGAATCAATGAAAGCCTCGTCACTCACAATAACAATAAAAAAAAATTCAAATCCAAACGCAGGAATCACTGACCCCTAAACCACCGCACAGAGACCGCACCGCAGCCTGGCTTTCCTCCGAACGCCAACAGCAGCCCATAAGATCCTCAGCGCCCCGGAACGGGACCGTCGCGTCTTTGCAACACCCGCGTCCGTCACCATCATTCAGGGCATTCGCTGGCCGAGAGACTGACTCACTGCCATCTGTTGGCTGTAAACTTTACTTTGGACTCCAATGGGATCTACAGGCATCACGGGCCGGGGAGAACAAACAACAGGAGAGGAGGTCACACAATCCCCTTTTATAGTTAACAGTGAGCTGAGCTGATCCCTGACGGCCAGATACCATCACATGGAAATAAATATTTTTTAAAAAGTAGAGTAACGATATTTGCATCCAACCGTGTCGACATGTTTCGAGATATCAAAACTGTAGCAGAAACGATTGTCTCTTCATTTCATTACAGACAAAAGAAAACAAACCTATCATATATGTAACAAAAGACGAACGAGAATCAATAACGCTGCGTGGCCAAACCTTTTCTACATTTGTCACAATGAACTCCTTCCGCCTCTTAAAATCCTTTTCGAATACCTCAATAATTTCCGGATCCCCCCCCCCCCTTCCCCGACGTTTCCCGCCAAGAAAGAAGCTCGAAAATCTCGAAAATCTCGAAAATCTCGAAAATCTCGAAAATCTCGCGGCCCAAAACGAACGACTCCTCCGCCTCCACGCTCTCCGCGCCCGACGCCCAACCCATTTACAAATAGCTAACGAAGGGCGCCATTGTGGGCGGCTTTCCCGGCTTCGGTTTGCCGTTAAGGAAGAAACAATACCTCCATTATCATTTCGGATAAAGCACGCGCCGGCTCCGGAATTTTATGTCGCCCGAGGCTAAATTCTCCTCCTGGGTACAGATAATCCTGGCCTGAAAGATGGGCGTCTCTGGCTCCTCGTGGCGCCCAACCCGTCTCGGGGATGCGCCGAGGGAGCAGCAGGGGGGGGGGGGGGGGATGAGGGACAGAAGGGGGTAAGCGGAGGGAGAGGGAAAAGGTGCGGTTGAATTGAGTCTCATAGAAAGAGAGGGAGAGGGAGAAGGAGAGGGAGAGGGAGAAGGAGAGGGAGAGAGAGAGAGAGAGAGAGAGAGAGAGAAAAAGAGAGAGTGAAGAGAGAGAGAGAAGAGAGAGAGAGAGAAAAAGAGAGAGGAGAGAAAAAGAAGACGAAAAGGGAGGAGAGAGAGAAAAAGAGAGAGAAGAGAAAGAGAGAGAGAGAGAGGGGAGAGAGAAGAGAGAGAGAGAGAGAAAAGAGAGGGGGAGAGAGGAGGAGAGAGAAAAGAGGAGAGGAGAGAGAGGGGGAGAGAGAGAAAGAGAAAGAGAAAAGAGAAAAGAGAGAGAGAGAGGAGAGGAGAGGAGAAGAGAGAAGAGGAGAGAGGAGAGAGGAAAGAGAAAGGAAAGAAGAGAGAGAGAGGAGAGAGAGAGAGAGAGGAGAGAGAGAGAGAGAGAGAGAGAGAGAGAGAGAGAGAGAGAGAGAGAGAGAGAGAGAGGCAAACAGACGTAGGGGGGAGGGATTATTTCCCCGCAAAATCCTGGATCCTTCTCGTCTCAGATCTTCATTGCCATCCCTTTGCAAAATGTCGAATAATGGCGGCAATTCGTTCGGCCAACAGTATCAACAAACAGCCAATTAGAGCCCCAAATGCTCATTTAATGGACCATTATTCTTTGAAAAAAGTGGCAGAGAAAGAGTGCCATAATTCAAAGAGTTGCGGCGTGGCTCTCTCCCTCTCTCCCGTTCCAGCCTATGGTAGTCCTTTATAAGCATAAGTATCTGCAGCACGTAAAATCCTTGTGAAGGGCGGAGGGAGAGACACATACACATACACATACACATACACACACACACATATGTATATATATGTATATATATGTATATAAATATATATGTATATATATGCATAGATAGATAGATAGATAGATAGATAGAGAGAGAGAGAGAGAGAGAGAGAGAGAGAGAGAGAGAGAGAGAGAGAGAGAGAGAGAGAGAGAGAGAGAGAGAGAGAGAGAGAGAAAGAGAGAGAGAGAGAGAGAGAAAGAGAGAGAGAGTCAAACCCTTGGAAGGAAAGGACGCATCACCTGATTGCACCTGAGAAAACGCAGGCTGTAACCCGCTGTCATTTCCTCCTCCGCGGCTCTCTCTCGCCCAAGTTCCGCGTCTTATTTCCGCTGCGGTACGAAAAACCGACGGCAGACTCCGACGTGAATTATTTATCAATCTTTTGTTATGCTTTACGACGCCATCCGCTTGTTAACGGTTTCTCCCTTCCGTCGCTGTAGTCGCTTCGGATCCCCTCCTGCAATACTGCTTCTAATCTTCTCCTAATTTCTTTTTATATATTCTTATCAATAGCTAATCACAGTAATCATCCCGAGAACTCTCCTTTGCTGGTGGTTTGAACACATGCCAGTAAAAATACATCGCCAAGCGACAAACACAAACAAACAAACAAACAAACAAACACACATATACATACATATATTCGACATATGTTGTTCCACTTCACAACACAGATTTACTGTACGATTCGATTCACAAAGGGTGCGTATGAATTGATGGGAAGTTCGTCTCTCGTAAATCATATAATGCGCTATTCCTGTCGTCCTCTTGTTAATGGCGAAAGAACAACCCAATCCCCAGCTTTCTTTACCCGTTTTCCACTTCTTTCTGCTTGCCAATGCTGTGCCGGCTAATATGGTGTGTCTTTACGGGGGAAAAACTGGTCTGTCTTTGGTCGCCGATTGGTCATTTGTCTCTCTTCTCTCTGCCTCTCTATGCATA
>NC_051398.1:39583247-39585747 GCF_015228065.2 Penaeus monodon
GAGAGAGAGAGAGAGAGAGAGAGGAGAGAGAGAGGGGAAAGAGAGAGAGGAGAAAGAGAAGAGAAAAGAGGGGAGAGAAAGGGAGAGAGAAAGGGAAGAGAGAGAGAGTGAGAAGAGAGAGGGAGGAAGGAGAGAGAGAGAGAGGAGAGAGGAGAAAGAGGAGGAGGAGAGAAAGGGGAAAGGGGAGGAGAGGGGAGAGAAGAGAGAGGGGAAGAGAAGGCGAGGGGGAGAGAGGAGAGAAAGAAAGAGGAGAGAGAAGAGAAAAGAGAGAGAGAAAGAGAGAGAAAAAAGAGGGAGAGAAGGAGAGAGAGGAGGGGGAGAGGAGAGAGGGGGGGGGGGGGGGGGTTTGGGGGTGTGTGTGGGTGTTGGTGTGTGGGGGGGGGGGGGGAAGAGGAGAGAGAGAGAGAGGGAGAGGAGAGAAAAGAGAGGAGAGAGAAGAGAGGGGGAGAAGAGAGAGGAAGAGAGAGAGAGGAGAGGAGAGAGGAGAGAGGAAGGAGAGAGAGAAGGGGGAGAGAGAGAGGGGAAGAGAGAAAAGAGAGAAGAGAGAGGGGAGGAGAGCGAGGCGAGAGCGAGACCCGAGAGCGAGAACGAGAGCGAGAGCGAGCATTCCCATTCCCACAAGCGCAACAGGCCGCCGAGAAGCCCTATTCTTGCTAACAGCATCCCATCCATTCGGGTCACAATACGAAGCACGATCGGGCTCTGATGAGGAAACTTCCGTCGAAACTTCTCACGGCGCTAATGAGACTGTCGCCGCTATTAACAGAGGAATAAATATAGACATAAATAAATACATATATAAGTCAATACAAGAAAAACAAAAATACATAAATAAACAAATAAATAAATAAATGAGAAAAATGCCGAAAAATTTACTCCCAAATCATCAAATGAATTCCTCTCGCAAAAGGAAGACAAATACAAAGAAAAAGAAGACAAGAGAGATAAAAGGTTATCCTCACATCATCTGTGTTAGTAAAATACTAATATAAAAAAAAATATTTACGGAAAAGACACATTTCTTAAAAGATGACGTCGACGACTCCTCGTCCCGCCTCGTCAGTTTGCAAGCAAGCAGGAAGGACAGGGAGGGAGAGGGAGAGGGAGAGGGAGAGGGAGAGGGAGGGAGAGGGGAGAGAGAGAGAGAGAGAGAGAGAGAGAGAGAGAGAGAGAGAGAGAGAGAGAGAGAGTAGGTGTGACGCAAGAGGCCCCGGCACTCATTATCCACGGCGAATGAGGCCAAGAAGCAAAATGGTGAATATTGCTCTTTTTTTGCACCAGGGGTGAATAATGCCCCCCCCTTATACAGCCATTTCAGAGACGAAGTCATCGTTATCCGAGCACGCTGAAAAAGATTACATTGATACATGTAGTCATACAAAATCACATTCAATAAATAAATAAATAAATAAATAAATAAACACACACACACACACATACACACACGCACGCACACACACACACACACACACACACACACACACACACACACACACACACACACACACACACACACACACACACACACACACACACGCACACACACACACACGCACACACACACCCTCCTCCCACAGAAAATGCCGAACCAATTTTTTCCTGCGTCGTCTAAACTTTGAGAGAGCGAAAGCCAATCATTTTCCCGACAGGGGATGTTGACAGGGATGCGCCACTACAAAATTCAATATTCTCCGGCTGGTGGAAATCGCACCTCAATATGATCTCGGCCGCGAATAGATAGATGTTGAGGACGGCATTCCCACATTTTATTCCCACATTTTACCGACTGCACGCGCGCATCCCTCGCCTCCCGCGTTCGCCCGCAGAGAACAAGCAGGATCTGTCACCATATGTCTCTCGCGATCCTGTCGGTCCCGTCCGGCCGCGCGCGACTCGCCGTTTCTCTCCTTCGCCCGCTCTCGCCCCGACTTTTTTAGGAGGGGGAGGGGGGGGGGAGCTTCTCTCGCGCTCCTTCTCTCCTCTTTTCCGTTTCTCTTTTCGGTGTCATGTTCCTTTAAGATGGGTCTCTGCATCTGACGAACTAAAGAAAGTACTTAAATTAAGTGAAAAACCTACACTGAGCTTCAGGGATTTCTGAAATACAGACACGCGTACATAGAATAGCGTGTTTTCATATGCCGCATCATAGACAAAACACCCACGAAGGACTTGCATAGCGTGTACGCAAATGATAAAAAGTAAAATTAGGAGGCAGAAGAAGAACAGGCAACGAACACAAACCAACAATGACAAGGAAGCGAAAAGTAATGCGAAGAGAGAAATATTTTCCACAGCTGGAGCCCGAGCAGAGCAGACAGCGACGTCCGTTCGCCATCCCCGTCGTCCGTAAAAGAAGGACATTAAGACATCCAGCTCCCGGTCGCCGAGGTTTCAATAGATCTTATCGGAAGCCTCCCTCACTAACTGAAGTCTCTCGAGCGTAATCTCTTGTCTTCCCACGCACACAGCCCGGCCAAGGCTCAGGCAATCAAGCAACTCT
>NC_051398.1:39595747-39597111 GCF_015228065.2 Penaeus monodon
GAGATAGATAGATAGATAGAGAGAAAAGAGAGAGAGAGAGAGAGAGAGAGAGAGAGAGAGAGAGAGAGAGAGAGAGAGAGAGAGAGAGAGAGAGAGAGAGAGAGAGAGAGAGAGAGAGCGCAAAGATATCACCTACAACATCGATCGAAGTGTCAGTGATTGCGTGCGAGATTGGTTGCACGTGTTTGGTGTTTGCTTGCTTGCGTTTGCATTGTTGCGTGTTGTGTGTGTGTTAGTGTGGGGGTGGGGATTGTGTGCGTGCGTTAGTGAATGTGAGCGTGCGTGCGTGCGTGCGAGAGTGTGAGTGTGAGTGCGTGGGTATGCGTGTGAAATGTTTACATACCAACGCAAACACGGGTACGAGGCAAAGGACAGCTGAGCAAACTGCAGCAGAAGGAGAGAAGCGAAACCGAACGAGGAGGCGAGGAATAAAAGAGAGCCGAAGGCGCTGGCCGTCCGTGCGCCTGCATGAATATGCAATAAGTGTTCGACATCTGGAATTTTCTGCAAAGGACGCGGGACAATTTACACTTTATTACACCTTGAGTAAATTCGTCTCCTCTGGAAATGCATGTTTATAAATATATACGTGCTCGCACATAGATACGTGTCTGTGCGTTCTATGCGTTGTGTGTGTGTGTGTGTGTGTGTGTGTGTGTGTGTGTGTGTGTGTGTGTGTGTGTGTGTGTGTGTGTGTGTGTGTGTGTGTGTGTGTGTGTGTGTGTGCGTGTGTACTTATAAGAATGTGCGCATCGTGCATCATGCTTTTCCATCTCCCTCCCCCTCACCAACAGCGCCCCCAACCCCCGCAACACAATGCAACAAAAGACACGAAAACACACACACACACATTTACGATTTTTTTACGGTCTCCTCACCAGTGATTGCAACACCCTGTCATAAACGTCCCATAATTCTATTGCTCCGTCGCGGGGGATTCACGTGGCTCCGAAAACTGCTAATAATTAAATTTAAAATGAGTCTCATTTTCAACGGCACCTAAGGAATCGCCGGGTTTCCACTGGCGTTCCTTCCCTTCACGCGCGGTGGGGCTCGGGCGGCAGGGGGCAATGACACAGGTGAAGGGGAGCTTTTGTGATATATTTAAAACATTATCTCTTTTTCTCTCTCCCTTCCTCTCCACTTATATCTCTCTCCCTCTTCCCGTTTCCTTACTTCCCTCTCTCCTCTTCTCTCCTTCCTTCCCTCCTTCTTTGCTCTCCCCTCTCACTCACGCACTTACTTACCCCCTCTCTTTCTCTTTCTCATTCTCCCTCTCTCCTCTCTCATTTTCATTCTCTCTCTCTTACTCCTCTCTTACTTCTCTCTCTTCCCACTCTCTCTCTCTCTCTCTCTCTCCCTTC
>NC_051398.1:39602211-39612211 GCF_015228065.2 Penaeus monodon
CGTTTTCTTCTTCACAAACTCTTCGGACGGATTCCCACTTACCCTCCATTACGCGTCGCACTACCCGTGTTTACACATTTCCCAACCATGTTACAGTACCTGTTTACACACTACACGTAACACACCTGTTTACACTTTAGCACTCACCACTTCACCATCATCACGGGCAACAGCTGTTTTGTATCTCTTTACCCATAACACTCGCTCCATCGAGACCGTGGAGTCTGACTGGCAATTGCCCCATATTACGGAATAAACGGAATGTGCTTGTGTTTGTGCTGGTGTGTGTGTGTGTGTGTGTGTGTGTGTGTGTGTGTGTGTGTGTGTGTGTGTGTGTGTGTGTGTGTGTGTGTGTGTGTGTGTGTGTGTGTCCGCGCAACAGACGATAACTCTTGGACCTTCCTCTCGCTTTCTTCCCGTCTCTGCATCTACTTCCACTACCCCCCCCCCCCCCGCCGGGCGCAGAAGGGTCCCAGATTTAATCTCGCAAACTAGTTATAATGCTCGGGGAAGCGATGGGATTTTCAGGCGCCGCTGATGCTCGGGTAATAAGAAATATTTAAGCGAGTCTGCACTTAATCGAGCGCGGGGGAAATCCGCCCGGGGACGACGCGCACTTACGCAAGCACACATTATCCGCTCCCGTGCATCCCACGCGCGCAGATCCCGTCTCGTTTTCGTGTTCGCACACAAGGACACTGCTTTAGGCATAAGATCAGAGGAGTCTTACACATAAATAAATAAATAAATAAATATATATATATATATATATATATTATATATATAAATATATATATATATATATATATATATATGTACATACATACACACACACACACACACACACACACACACACACACACACACACACACACACACACACACACACACACACACATATATATATATATATATATATATATATATATATATATATATAAGTAGGGAGGGAAGGAGGGAGAGGGAGGTAGAGATAGAGATAAATAGAGAGATAACTGAACGGACAGACAGAGAGGAGGGTCTACATTATTTACCCATTGTCTGCTCTCTGAAAATGGGTAAAAAATCTACAACGAGACCCCGTTTACGGGGTACGCGCACCGCCACTGCACCTGTTCTTGAAGCATGAAAACCATTCCTCTGGGTCATTCAGGTTCTCGTGATGATGATTCAGTGAGCCCTTCGGTTGCAGCTGCAACAAAAGTCTCATTTGATTCATCAAACATTCAGGAATTCGAACACTAAACCACTGCAACGACAGGTCAGCTCGGGTCAATTTCAAGGCTAGATAGGAATAGTTTCCAGTGGGGCTCCCGAATATTGGCCGGAAGTTGGGTGAAGATGAAGTCGCTCACGAACCTGCACCTCCACCTGTCGAAGGTCAAGCCATAGACAAGATCTTGTGCGTGTGAATGCGGCCAGCTGCCTGTCAACTACAGCTGGTGTGTCGCAGTGGGGGCCCCGCTTCCGCATCTGGCTATGGGGTCACCATACAACCCTTGGGTACTAACGAGGCGAATAAAGTACTGAGTGCGTGCCTGATTCACAAGATGAATCGCCCAGGAAAAAAAATGATCTACTATTTATTTCTTAAGAGTCCACACGAGGCTCTCAGTGAACACCAGACGCCTGGACAAATCACCGGCAAAGGATAAATACCTCAGCGTTAATAACGTCGGCGCTATTACGTTCCGCCGCGCGTTCAGGACAATCAAGGACACTTTACTAGTTTAATAACATCACCCCTTGACCTAAAACCCCCTGCTGCCCACACAATAAGTTGCATTCGGCCCTCGCTTATATGCTTTCCACAAACAGGAACACTCGCCGGGGAAACAAACACAGCACCTCGAGTTATTACGCGCTCGGTGTCGGCCTCGGGAGGAAAAATAACTGCAGTATCACCCATGTATCTTCATAGCCGTCGCGTCAGACATAATAAGCCAAAGTCTAGGATGCATATGAAGGTTTGGCGAGAAGGACCGAACCAGCAGCTGACGCTCGAGCTCGGTAAACGTGACTAAGGAAAGGGAATAAATACCGTGCGAGACAAAACAAGTAATGGCTCGTCTTTGTTTTGATTGCCTGGTCTGTGTAATCGAGGCCGTGCGAGGCTTCATAATTTTACATGATGAAATATTGCGAAAGTGTTCACAAGGTGCCGGGAGGGAGGGGAAGCGGAGGGAGGAGGAGAGGATGCGAGGAAAAGGAAGAGGAGGAGGAGGAGATGAAGGAGAAGGAAAGGAAAAGGAGGAGGAGGAGGAGGAGGAGGAGGAGGAGGAGGAGGAGGAGGAGGAGGAGGAGGAGGAGGAGGAGGAGGAGGAGGAGGAGGGGTGAGAGAGAGAGAGAGAGAGAGAGAGAGAGAGAGAGAGAGAGAGAGAGAGAGAGAGAGAGAGAGAGAGAGAGAGAGAGAGAGAGAGCGAACAAAAGTCGATTTAATCTCGGAGGAAAAAGGTTTAAGAGAGGTAAGTCTCCCACTACCTTCTGAAGCCAATATAAAGGCCAAAAGTAGAGCCACTTCCAGCCTAATGGGGCGGAATGGAGACGGCACTCAGTCTCGGGGATTAAGCGACGGCAAAACTCGTCCGCAGACGCTAAATCCTCGCCGTAAGACCCGAGTTAAGGGACGCTCAGCCGAGGCGCTCGTCCGGAGGGAGTGTCCGACCTCAGGGGTCTGACGTCAATGGTTTAATATATGTATGTGTGTGTGTGTGTGTGTGTGTGTGTGTGTAAAAATGTATATGTAGGCCTCTAGGTATATGTATGTATGCATTTATGTGTATATATATATATATATATATATATATATATATATATATATATATATATATATACTGTATATATACGCATGTACACACATAAATACACAGCCACAAATAGATATCTCTGTGTGTTTGCGCGTGATAAACAAAAAAAGGTCTTCAAATTCACCCGAGGAAGGGAGAACCCGCCGTGGATCCCGCGCGGAGGAAACACCCCGGGGACAAAAACGCTTCCCATCCGGCACATTTCCTTCAGTTTACTCCGCACTCAGCCCTGCCTGACACAAGAAACGCCGATAATCCAAGCATCTTTTGTCTAGACGAGGCGATACATCTCCCGGGCTCACGTATGCAGATTCCGGTCTTCGTAATATCGCAGTTTCATGAAACGGGCCAGACTCCGAGCTCCTTATCAAAAACGGAACGCCGCACATACATCCCCATGGAAAAATGAGGAGGAGGATATCTTGTCTCGATACAGCGGAGGGAGACAGAAATATTCAAACTTTCCCTTTCACAAAACGGGGAGAGGTTGATAGGCCTTCATGTCGCACGTACCGATTAACCTACCCCACTCATGCACATAAACACTGCCTGTCTGTTTGTCTGTCTATTTCTCATCCATCATTCCCGTTCTCGCGTACCTCGAGGGAGAGAGAGAGGGCGCTGCTGAAGATTCCGAGAGAAAGAGAGGAAGAGAGAAAGAAAGAGAGGAGGGGTGAGAAAGAGAGAGAAAGGTATAGATAGAAAGGGAGAGAGACAGAGAGAAAGATAATGAGAGGAGAGGAGAGGAGGGGAAAGGAGAGTACAAGAGAGTAGAGAGAGAAAGGAGGAGGAGAGGAGTAGGAAAGGAAAGAAAGAGAGAAAGAGAGAGAGAGAGAGAGAGAGAGAGAGAGAGAGAGAGAGAGAGAGAGAGAGAGAGAGAGAGAGAGAGAGAGAGAGAGAGAGAGAGAGAGAGAGAGAGAGAGAGAGAGAAAGTAAAAGAAAAAGAAAGGGAAAGAAATCAAAAAAAGAAAAGAAAAAAAAAAAAAAAAAAAAAATAACAGAAACACCAAGAGAAAGCCAAACACACACACACAGGGACACACCATGATTGGTGGCCTCCCGCCCCGCGCCCGACTAATTCCAATGGCTCGCTCACACCCAGACGCAATTACCTCCCAACAAGCAGTTTCATCTCGCAACCGCCCACTTCGCTCCTCGGCCCGGGGTGAGGCGAGCAGGAGACGAGCCGGCCTTCCGGTCGCCTGACGTGGTCGACGCCAACAGGAGCCTAAATTTCGACATGCTTTTAACGCCTGTAAAGTAAGGTCTTATGAATATATATATATATATATATATATATATATATATATATATAATATATAATATATATAATATAATATATATAATATAATAATATATAATATATAATATATAATATATAATATATAATTATAATATAAATTATATGATATATATAAAATTATAATAATAATATATAAATATATAATATAAATATATATATTATATATATATATATATATATATATATATATAATATATATATATATATATATATATTATATACATATATATATATATATATATATATTCATAAGACCTTAATTTACAGGCGTTAAAAGCATGTCGAAATTTAGGCTCCCGTTGGCGTAGACCCAGTTAGGTGACAGGAAGGCCAGCTAGTCTCCGGCTATATATATATATATATATATATATATATATATATATATATATATATATATATATATGTGTGTGTGTGTGTGTGTGTGTGTGTGTGTGTGTGTGTGTGTGTGTGTGTGTGTGTGTGTGTGTGTGTGTGTGTGTGTGTGTGTGTAAATATATATATTTATATATATATATATATATATATATATATATATATATATATATATATACGTGTGTATATGTATATATATATATATAAATGTATATATATATATATATATATATATATATATATATACATATATAAACCATTTTGGTTTGACTGGGGCTTCGGAAAATTTGACTCTTGATAATTCTATATATCATATTGCGGTATTTCCGAATGCGGGATTTTGACGCACATTAAGTGTAATAAAAGTAAAATTACAAAACTATTTCTCATGTAACTGCTTCGCGCTTGCACCTGCTTTACAATATTCTTCATAAGGGAAAGGGAAGCTCTATTACCTGCTGCCAATTGACGGCCATTCAATTTCAGAAGGAATGTTTAATCCTGTTAAACTTTGCAATTCAATGTAATCACATCGCTTTTCATTCGCATTATCCTAGTTCGATTAGCAATTCATTACCTTATTATACATCCTGGTATAAATTTGATGACGATTTGATTACGCAGGAACTAAAACTTTTGTCTCTCACTACTTTTGGAAGAGAAACTTCAACATCCGGGGAGATTTTTCCCGGACGAGAGGGAAATGTCGACAAACAGGGGGAGAACGAGCGCTGCTTGTGCGCGCCTATGTATGTAAATATGTAAGTTTAAATGCATAGACACACACACGTGCGCGCACCCACACAAACACACACAGACAATAAAACACACATACATATTTATGTATGTAGGTATGCATGTATATGTGATACATATATATATATATATATATATATATATATATATATATATATATATATATGTATAATATGACTAAATACACACAGACAGACACAGACACACACACACACACAAACACACAGACATACACACACACAAACACACACACACACACACACACTATATATATATATATATATATATATATATATATATATATATATATATATATATATAATATATATATATACACACACACACACACACACACACACACACACACACACACACACATATATATATATATATATATATATATATATATATATATATATATATATATATATATATATTCCACTAAACAATACAGCCCTTCAGAATCCTAACACAACACAGAACTTCAAAAAGGCGAGGAAGGAAGCTCAAAAAAGACTCCCAACCAGGCAGTTTGGAGACAATTCCTAAATCAGCTATTCATGTGTCAACGATTTGTGTCGGCGCTGTCCTAATGATATGCAAATTCAATTCTATTTCCAATGATTTATTTTGCGTATCTGTGATTCGACGTCAACCTAATCCTTACCCCCCCCCCAAAAAAAAAAAAAAAAAAAAAAAAAAATCTAAATTTCCACTGGAGGAAACATTTAATTTTCAAAGTTCTGTTAAGAAAATTATCTTCATTCAAGCCTTGGGATCTTCAAATTAATTCTCTTCAAAAGTTTCCATATTTTTCCTCTCCGGTTGAAGTTTTAAGGTCTCTAGGGTGTTATTTATATAAATTTCACTTAGCATCTGACAGCTGTCTGGCAGTTTCTCTCTCTGTTTGCTAAAATCTGGTAATACTGGTCGTGTTTGCGGGGAGGGGGGGGGGGGAGATTCACAAGCAGACGGGGAAGAGGAGGAATTTATGTGCATATATATGTGTGTGTGTGTGTGTGTGTGTGTGTGTGTGTGTGTGTGTGTGTGTGTGTGTGTGTGTGTGTGTGTGTGTGTGTGTGTGTGTGCGTGCGTGCGTGCGTGTGCGTGTGTGTGTGTGTGTGTGTGTGTGTGTGTGTGTGTGTGTGTGTGTGTGTGTGTGTGCGTGCGTGCGTGTGTGTTTGTCAACAACACACACACACACATACATATATATATGTTGTGCTGTTGACAAACAAAGACAGGGCTGTGCAGCTGTCTAAATATCTCTTTACGCGTTATTCTTGGGGGGTGGGGAGGAAGGGAGGGAGGAAGAGAGGGAGGGCGGAGAGAGAGAAAGAGAGAGAGGGAGGGAGGGAGGGAGGGTGGAATAGAGAGGGAGAGAGGGAGATAGGGAGGGAGGAAGAGAGGGAGGGAGAGGGAGAGAGAAAGAGGAGGGGAGATGAATAGAGAGAGAGAGAGAGAGAGAGAGAGAGAGAGAGAGCGAGAGAGAGAGAGAGAGAGAGAGAGAGAGAGAGAAAGGGAGAGAAACAGAGGGAAGAAAAAAATCCGAGTAGCAACACAAAGCCCTCTAAAATCTACAGACCCTAATTCGCCAATTTACAAAGGCGCCATGCCAATGGCTCTAGCAAAGAGAGGAACAGAATATGGCAATAGACATATCAATATCAGTAAATTTCATCCAAAGTAAATTATGTACATTTTAAAATCGCTTCACACGATTTTTAGGATGAATCATTCTGTCGGTGCAGATCGTTATACAAAAAAATAAAAGGAGATAAAAAGGAAACAAAATTATATTAAACCATATAAATTATATAATAAAAAAAATATATATATATATTATATATATATATAAATTATATCATATAACAACAGCAAAGAAGGAAAGGAGAAAGGGGACAAAATTCTTCTCTCTGACAAGTCCAAGACATCGTCTTCTTCCACCGTGGGCTGATCCAGCGTCTGACTCCTTAAGTTTCGTCTTCCCATTCACAGCACGACCTCTGTCCGAACCGAACCTCTCTGATAATCAAATATTCTCTCGGGTGCTCTCTTTCTCCCTCTGCACTAATCATATAATCTCTCATTTGTCTCTCTCTTTCTTTCCCTTTCTCGTCTCTTACTTCTCACTTCTCTCTCCCCTTTTTTCTCCTTCCCTCTTCCGAGCCAAAAGCTTCTCTAAAACGCCCACAACACTCGAGGCGGTTGAAGTAATAACTTTTCTTCTGGTGCTTTGGACGTGACACTCTATCTTTTGTTCTCATTTCATCATCATCATCGTTCCCCTCGCAAATCTGCTCTACTCTCCCTTGTTTGCAAGCCGTGTCTCTGTGTCTGCTTGTTTACTTGCCCGTCTCCCTGCCTGCCAGCCCGAATGCCTGCCTGTCTGTGTTTGTATGTGTCTGCCTGTCAGCCCGAATGCCTGCCTGTCTGTGTTTGTATGTGTCTGCCTGCCTGCGTGCCTGCCTGCCTGCCTGCCTGTCTGCCTGCCTGCCTGTCTGCCTGCTTCCTTGCCTCCCTTCTTGCCTCCTAGCCTGCTTGCCTGCCTACTTTGCACACTTCTTGTCTCTCTCATCCCGTTCCTCCTCTTCAGTTCCTCATTACCTTCACATTTTCTCTTCCTTTTTTCTAATCTAACACTTTAATTTATCACTCTCCTTTTGTAATGCAACTAAAGTTTCCGACGCGCGAAAAGAATTTACAAAAAAAAGAAAAGAAAAAGAAACAAGGAAAAAATCCCCTCCAAAAAAGGAGAAAGAATTCGAGTGGGATTAAGAAAAGCATAATAATAAGATCAGGGAACTGGGAACTCGCGAACCTTTTCAAGAAATTCCTTCTCGAATTTCTCGAAAATAAAGAGAAAACGAAAGCGAAATAGAAAACGTATACTTTCCGTTGTACTTGATGCTATAAACTACTATCAACCGCAAGCATGAATATTCAAATGTTCTCAATACAATGTAATGTAATAGCAATAATGAGAGTGTTGATAATAATAATGAGAGTGTTGATAATAATAATGAGAGTGTTGATAATAATAATGAGAGTGTTGATAATAATAATGAGGGTGGTGGTGGTGGTGGTGATGGTGGTGGTGATGGTGGTGGTGGTGGTGGTGGTGGTGGTGGTGGTGGTGGTGGTAACAATAATAATATTAACAACTATAATAATAATAACAATAATATAAACTATAATAATAATAATAATAACCATCCTCATAATAATATTAATAATAACTACAAAAATAACGATACATCATTATCACCACCACCATCGCCACCATTACCAAGACAACAAACACAAACGTAACAAAAGCATCCACTTTAACCTCCATCAAGCGAATGCAACGCACAAACATCCTTGGCAGAAGAGGAACAAACAATCGTGCATGAATTTTAAGACCACAATACCACCTTCTTAACGCGCGGAAATGATCCTCATGAACATCGCACACCGCTGTATGGTCTCCCTCGCTCTTCGCTTCCTGATTAAGTTGTTATATTTTTTGTTTTGTTTTAATGTTTTTTTTGTTTTTGTTTTTTATTTCTCGTTCGGTTTAATAAAGTTCGTCTGTGAAGAATTAGGGAGACTGAAGATATACTGGTGTGTGTGTGTGTGGGGGGGTGGAAGAGGAGATGGAGGTGGAGCAAAACGTTGAAATATGATAAAATTATGGTGACGATAACCTTAATGATGATGATGATGATTGCTGATGATGGTAACGATCATGAGAATGAAGATGGTGAATAATGATAAAATAAAGCAGACTAGAGAGGAGGCCAGAGGAAACGGCAGCAGGCCACGCTTAGAGGAAACCAAAGAACCAGCGGGTCCGGAGCACCTCAAGACCGCTCGCGAAACACACAGGGAAAGCAAGCGGGCAGCCGGCGGGTTCAAGGAGGCTTTCGGGTTCGCCTGCAACCGGCCTCCACGAACACCGTCTATCGCGGCTTCATCCAGGCTTAATCGTGTGTTCGTTTCTTGTCAAGTGAAAAGCGATATGGAGAAGTATCTCTGGCTGTCATTTGCCTCATTTTTGCATAAACTTGCCTGCCGTGTCGTTGTTATGCCAATGCTAACATCGTCGTTGCCTTTCTTATTATGATTCTTTTAATCACACTTTTATTGTCCTTAATAGTACTACTACACTAACACTTTTTTCTCGTTATTATTAGCCTCTCATACTATCGTCTTGAGGCGAATTGACTTATTTCCATAATTTCACTGGACTCGTAATTTGTTTATCCTTACATCTTCCATCGTTACTGTAATTTCACAACAGATTTATTTTCCTTAATCATTAACCCGTTTCCCCTTCCATTTTACCAATTCACTTATCTTTCAGCATCTCCCTCCTCCGTCCTTTTCCCTATCTCGAATTATCTTCACATTACAGCAGATTGTGCAGTGCGCTTCATATGCCCCGTCCATTAGCACCCTACAACCGGGAAATGAAGCGTAAAACACGTTAATATTCTCCTCGTCACTTCGCACTCTCGTTTGTTACAAAATTCCACTCCTGGTAATAAGCAATCTCGAGACAAACAACCCCGCGCCAGTTTATCTTTATTTCCGTGGTAATGCTGGTTATGGAGGAATTAAGAGAGGCTGCGAGGTGATCCTGTTGACGCTGCAATTAACGCCGGCAATGACACAGCACGGCCGCTGCTGATGACGTGGTTACTGCGGTTTCGGATAATAACAACCACTTTCTCTCCGGGTTAGATGGGTTGTTGTGGCCCTCGCGGGATGAATCATC
>NC_051398.1:39617211-39622211 GCF_015228065.2 Penaeus monodon
TTACCCCAATCTCTCTTATTCCTCCCTTTCTCTATTTTGCCTCTCTTCTTTTTGTTTTGTGTCCTCTTTAAGTCCTCATTTATCCTCTTACTCGTTGTTTTCTTTATTTATTTTTTTGCCTCTCAATTTTTTCCTCCTCATTTTGCCTGTCCCCATTTTTCTTTTTTTTTACTTTTTCTTCTTCCTCCTACTCCCCTTCGTGGTCTTCTCTTTCTTCTTTCTCGCTTCCTTCCTTCTACCCCTCTCCTCCCACCCCAATCAATCAGACAAACTCTTTCGACGTCAATTAACTCCTTCTCTTTATATAGTACAAGTTGTTCCAAAACGTTCTGTCTGTCTGTCTGTCTCTGTCTCTGACCCCCCCTCTCTCTCTCTCTCTCTCTCTCTCTCTCTCTCTCTCTCTCTCTCTCTCTCTCTCTCTCTCTCTCTCTCTCTCTCTCTCTCTCTTCCTCTCTCCCCCTCTCCCTCTCTCTCTCTCCCTCTCCCTCCCTCCCTCCCTCTCTCCCTCCTCTCCCCTCTCCCCTCCCTCTCTCTCTCCCTCTTTTCCCTCCTCTCTCTCTCTCTCCCCCTCTCCTCTCCCTCCCTTTCTCCCCTCCCTCTCTTTCTCTCTCTCTCCCCTCCCTCTCTTTTTCCTCTTCTCCCCCTCGTTCTCTCTCTTCTCCCCCTCTCTCTCCCTTTTTTCCCTCTCTTTCTCTCTCCCTCTCCCTCTCTCCCTTTTTCGCTTCCTCCTTCTTCCCTTTTTCGCTTCCTCCTTCTTCCCTTTTCGCTTCCTCCTTCTTCCCTCTTTCGCTTCCTCCTCCTTCCCTCTTTCGCTTCCTCTTTCTTCCCTCTTTCGCTCCCTCCCTCTCTCCCGTCTGTGTTCTCTCTCTGTCTCTCTTTCCCCTCTCTCTCTGCCTTCTGTCCTCTTCTCCCCCTCTCTCCCCCCCTTCCCTCCCTTCCCTCCCTTTTCCCTCCCTCCTCTCTCTTTCTCTCTCTTCCTCTCTCTCTCCCCCTCTTCTCTTTTTCTCTCCCTCCTCCTCCTCTCTCTCTCTCTCTCTCCCTCTCTGTGGGAAAGACCAACACTGACTCCCAACTCAGTAAACAGGAGCTTTCCTCGCAAGTCCAGACGCAGAACCGGACGCGCGTCTACTCCCTCGCATGCATTAACAAACATCCAACAACTATCCGCAAAAAACAACACTACCCCAGACAAACAGGTGGATCGAGACAGGCAGACAGCAGACACAAAGACAGAAACAGACAAAAATATAGACAAAGACAGAGACACCGTCGTACGTAAAAACATGTATATCCATCCAGCCATCTATAATCTCACACTCACTCAATCTCTCACTCTCTCTCTCTCTCCCCTTCCCCTCTTTTTCTCTCTCTCTCCTCTCTCTCCTCTCTCTCTCTCTCTCCCCCCACACCCCCCCCCCCCCCCCCCACCCCCCCCCCCATCCCCCCCCCCCCCCTCGCACCCTCTTTTATCCCTTTCTTTCTTCATGGGCTTCCCCTACAAACTACAATTATCTAAATTCGTTCCATCCCCATCAACAACACCTTAAACCGAACCTTGCACGAACCAACCCTCATTTTTCGAGAAATTCCCGGGTTTAAACCCGATTTGCAAATTTTCCTCTCTCTTCTCGCTCCCTTTTTTTTCCTTTTTTTCCCTCTTTCGGTTCCTTGTAATTTTTTTCTTTCATTTCTTCTTTTTTTTTTTCGTCTCCCTTTCTTCCACTTTTTTCTCCTGTTGCCACTCTTTAAGTTTGCATGGTCCCTTTTTCCAACGCCCTTTTTTTCCCCGAGCCACGTTTTACGATTTTTCGTTTGTTTTTTCTCCATTATTACTCACTTTTTCTTAATTATATCATTCTACCGTTACCTCTTTTTATTATTGCTACTTCAATCTCCCTTTATGCCTAGCATATTTCTTTGTGCTTCTTCCTTTTCCTCAACTAGGCCTCCTCTTTCACCTAAATCATCTCTCTCCCTTTCTTCTTCCTAAAAATCTTCCAAGCCTCCTTCCAACCCCTTCCTTCCCCTCCCCTTTCCCCTCAGAAAAAAAAATACCCCATAAATCTCCCCTCCTTGCCTCCTAACCCCCCCCTCCCCATCGCCCTCTCGACCACGCCCACCGTCTTGGCGAAAACAGTAAATCAGTTTAGGATTACGTCTCGGCCAACCTCTTCCCGGCATGGAATTTTAGCCGGGATGTCGAGCCTCCAGCATCCCGCAGCATCGAGCATCCGTCAGGCGTCCTTTCATCTTGCCTTCCCGCGGAATCTGAGCGACTTGGGCGGTTGCGGCTCCGGGGACTTGGCCGACGGGGAGGGGGGGGAGGGAGGGGGAGGAGGAGGAGGGGGGAGGTGGTGGGGGGGGAGGGGGAGGGGAGGGGAGGGGGAGGGGAGGAGGGGTGGAGGAGGAGGAGGGTAAAGGAGGAGGAGGAGGAGGAGGAGGAGGAGGAGGAGGAGGAGGGGGGAGGAGGAGGAGGAGGAGGAGGAGGAGGAGGAGGAGAGGGGGAGGAGGGGAAGGGGAGGAGGAGAATGAAGAAACAGAATAACAAGAAAAAAAGAAAGGAGACGGAAGTAGAGGAAGAAGAGGAGAAGGAGGAGGACGACGCAGAAGCAGATGAAGTAGAAGAAAAAAAAGTCAGGAGACAGGGGGGAGGTGGAGGAAGAGAAGGAGGAGGAGGATGGTGAGGAAGAGAAAGAGGGGAGGAGGAAGATTAAGATTAGAAGGAAAAGTAGAAGGATGCGGGAGAAGTGTAGGAGGAAGAGGCACAAGAAGAAAAAGAAGAAAAGAAGGGAGAAGAAGAAACAAATAAACAGAAGAGAAGAAAGAAAGAAAGAAAAAAAGAAGACAACGAAGAAGAAAAAAAAAGTACACAAGTACGAACCGATGACGGCGGCGGCGACGAAGTCCCCCCAAAAACCGTACCTGGAAAGAGAAAGGAACGAACGTCAGAACAGCGTTAGGCAGCGTGGAGGGCCGCCGGGTGTTTATGATAATCACGTGCTTACATCAAGAGGGAAAAAACGTCCAGCTCCCCTCGGCCCGTCTCGCCCCTCTCGGGCCCAGCTTGCCCCCCCCCCGTCCATCCCCTGTCGGTCCCACCTCGGCCCCCTCTATACCCTCTCGGTCCGCCCTCGATCCCCTCTCGGTCCCGCCTCAGTCCTCTCTCCGCCCACCTCGGTCCGCCCTCCATCCCCTGTCGGTCCTACTTCAGTCCCCTCTATATCCCCTCGGTCCATCCTCGGCCCCCTGTCGGTCCCCTCTCTCCCTTGGCCCGTCGCCCATGTTTATGGCCCCGATGCCCCGCGGAAGGTGCCTACGCGGGGGGGGCCGCTGCCCCAGGGGGTTTTTTTCCCGGGGGAAGGGGCGCGCCGCCTTTTTTTCACCGCTGTTCCTTCATCCTGACTGTCTGCAGGACAGAGCCAGAGGGAGAGGGGGAGGGTTGATGGATATATATTATAATATATTATATATAATATTATATATTTTTTTATTATATATTATACAATAAAAACACAACACACACGCACACCACACAACACCACCACACCAAAAACAACCCCCACACACACACACCCCACACCCACACACACACACACACACACACACACAACACATCCACACACACACACATATATATAAATTTATATATATTATATTAATATATATATATATATATTTATTATATATTTTATTATTTTAATTATACATATATATATATTTGTGTTATATAAAATTTAATATATATATTATATATAATTTATTATTTATATTGTATATATTAATATTAATATATATAAAAAATTATATATTTTTATATATATATATATATTTTTATTTTATTTGTGTGTGTGTGTGTGTGTTAATATATATGTTAAAAAATTATAAATATATATTTAAAAATTATTATTATATAATTAAAATTATATATATTATTTAAAATTGTGTGTGGTTGTGGGTGTGGTGTGGGGTGTGTGTGTGTGTGTGTGGTGTGTGTTTTTGGGTTGTTGTGGTTGTGTGGTGTGTGTTTTTGGTGTGTGTGTGTGTGGTGTGTGCGTGTGTGTATTTTTTTTTGGGGTGTGTGTTGGGGGGGGGGGTGTGTGTGTGTGGTGTGTGTTTGTGTGTGGTTTGTGTGTGTTGTGTGTGTGTGGGGTGTTATATTTTTATTTTATAAAATATATTAAAATTTAATATATTTTTTCTATTTATGTTTGTTGTGTTTGATGTGATGTGTTGTGTATGTGTAGGGGTTGGGTGGTTGTGTGGTGGTGTTGTGGGGGTTTGTGTGTGTGTGTGTTGTGTGTGTGTGTGTGTGTGTGTGTGTTTGTGTTTGGGTTTTGGTGTGGGGTGTGTGCGTGGGGGCTGTGTTGTGTGTGTGTGTTGTGTGTGGTGTGTGGTGTGTATGTGTGTGTATGTGTGTGAAAAGTGTGGTATGGTGGGTATTTTTGTATGTATGAAATGTATGTATGTATGTAGTATGTAGTATATCTTTACTATATATATCTATTAATCTATAAATCTATTTGTATATATATCTACATTATCATCATTTATCTATTATCTATCAATCTACTATCTTCTACTACTATCTATCTATCTACTATCTATCTATATAATATAATATAATATAATATATATATATATATTATATGAAGGAGAGAGAGAGAGAGAGAGAGAGAGGAGAGAAGGAGAAGAGAGAGAGAGAGAGAGAGAGAAGAGAGAGGAGAGAGAGAGAGAGAAGAGAGACTAAGATAGTGACCTAGGGAGTGACTGATTGAGCGAGTGAGTAAACGTGCTTAAAAAGTTTTCAGTGTCTGCGTTTCTTAACTCCTCTCTTCTCTCTCTCCTCCTCCTTCTCTTCTCTCTTCTCTCTCTCTCTTTTTCCCCCTCTCTTCTCTCTCTCTTCTCTCCCCTCTCTCCTCCACACTACACTAAAGCAAACCATCTCGAATCGAACAATAAAATCTTTCCCAAATGACGCAAGAGTTACTTAAAAAATTCAG
>NC_051398.1:39629711-39632211 GCF_015228065.2 Penaeus monodon
TCCAGCGGTGAATTGTGCGGAAGTGTTGCCAAATTGACGGGGTTCATGTGTGCCTCTCAACTTGGCAATATGGTTCTTTCTTCCTGATTGGTGTGAAGTCTTGCATTTGACTTCTGATCTGCATCACGTCATTCACAAAACGACTTCAAATATCCTAGTCCTTCTCCTTTAACAACTTCTACGTGCATCAATATCTCCCATTGTTCATGCTATGCTGTGTCTATAATCGCACATCACTTCTTTCAACACGAGGGAAAGGCCCAGGTACATCCGCCGCCACAACTCTACGGAACAATCACGCCCCATTCCACCACCCCAGGCCATCTCTGGTTTAAGTCTCCGTCCAGTGCCGTTTCGCTGCCATTAACCTCCGGCCGGCAACAAATGGCACTGGAAGGCCATTTAACTGACTCGCTTGTAATCGATCTCCCATGAGCGGCGTAGATAAATAAACGATACTTTACACCATCATGAAGTCTTTAAAAAAACATAAAAAACGTGAAGTCTAGAGAGCGCGCAAAATACAAAACATCAATAATGCCTTCCATGGAAATATTAGTATTCGAGCCAAAGCCTGATTCTTTCATTCTTTCTTTTTTAATGGAAAATTCGCTTTTTTTATTTTGCTTTACATTCGGGCGAAACAATAATAAAAGTAAAACCCGCGCTGGCGATGACTTTTTCAATAAATGCTTTTGTCCTTCCCCGTCCTCTTGTGAATCCCATTCCCTGCATTTCTCTCTCTGTTTTTCCTTCAATTCTGCCGTTAAATATATTTCCACGAAATCGGCACGTCGATATAACCGTTCCCGATCTTTCCCTTTGAACGGCGATAACCCGTTCGTGGAATTCGCAAAAACAAAAAAAAACAAAACAAAAAAAACAAACAAATATAAATACATTCATATAGATTCACACATTCAGACTAAAATAATAGTATGGATATTCAATCACACGAGATCGATTTTTCACCCTGATCCACCTTGTGCATCCGATATTCCTCGACTTTCTTACCACACCTCGGACCTCACGTCTCCCTCTCACCCCCACAAACCCCTCTTGATAGCCCCCACCTCACCCACAACAGTCCCCCACAGCCCACCCTCACATCACGATTCATCTCACACTCCACCATCCCCCCCCACCCACCCACACCCCCAACATCCTGCCTCACACTTCCCACGGTCTTCAACGCTGCAACGAAACACCGCACTGCACGCTTCATGCAATCCGTACTGGTGACTGAGCCCTTCAGTTGCGTGATGATGGTGTCAGTGAGTGTTCGTGATACTGACGTCGATGGCGGCTATGGCGTTTTCTACGACGGTGTTTGTGATGGTAATTGTGTGTGTCTGGTCTGTCAACACTCGGGCCTCGAGCGCGGTCTTTGGGATTTCGAGATTGTATTTTTTCCTCAATAAATGATAAGCCTTTCACTAACCGCGGACACGAAACGTTTACCCAAGGAGTCTTGGTCTGAAAAAAAGAGAACTGTCACATTTTCACTACATTATATCTATCTATCTAGTTAAGAAAGTAGATATATAGACAGATAGACAGGCAGCATCCGTGTACGTGATGTACTTCTGTAAAGTTATAAACTCACTTACAGATATCTTTCTCATAAACAAATACTGCATGTGCATATATATATATATATATATATATATATATATATATATATATATATATATTATATATATATATATATATATATATATGTATATATGTATATATGTATATATGTATATATGTATATATGTATATATGTATATATATATATATATATATATATATATATATATATATATATATACACATGCATACATACATGCATACATACATGCATACATACATGCATACACACATTCATACACACATTCATACACACACGCACGCACGCACGCACACACACACACACACACACACACACACACACACACACACACACACACACACACGCACACACGCACACGCATACGCACACTCACGCACGCACGTAAGCACACACACACACACACACACACACACACACACACACACACACACACACACACACACACACACACACACACACACACACACGCACACACACACGCACCCCGAAGACTTGATCCCATCCTCTGCAGCGGCCATCCATAGAAGCAATGGCGCCGCAAGAAACTTCAGATTCGAAACTTGGAAACTAAGATCTATCAAGAACGCCAAGCGGGGAAAAGAAGAAAGAGAAGAAGAGAAAAAGAGAAACACCGCCAGAAGTCGAGAAAGGCGCCGTGATGGACGGCGGTTCCTGCTGCAGCGCCTCTGTTCTCCTGCGGCGTCGGGGGGGGGGGAGAATGAGGAAGAGGAGAATGAGGAGGAGGACGAGGAAGAGGAGAATGAGGAGGAGGACGAGGGGGAGGAGAATGAGGAAGGAAAGAGGAGGAGGAGATGAGGAGAATGAGGAGGAGGACGAGGGGGAGGAGAATGAGGAAGAGGAGAATGAGGAGGAGGACGAGGG
>NC_051398.1:39642211-39647211 GCF_015228065.2 Penaeus monodon
CCTAAAGGGGGGGGAAGTGGGGGAGGAGGAAGGGGCAAAATGAAGGAACTGGAGAACAAAAGTGGAAGAAAACAATATGAATAAGGAAAAGGAAACGGAAAATGACGAAAGGAGGATAAAAAGATGCAGCAAAAGGAGATAATCGGATTACCATTATAACATTTCCAAGGGAGTGTAAAGGTCTTCTTCTCTCCACACTTGCTTCGCTTCGGCAGAAAAAAAGCGTTCCACTTCACGTCCGACTTTTGTTGCGTAACCACAACCACCACCACCTCCTCCCCCTCCTCTTCCTCCTCCTCCCCCTTCTCCTTTTTATTCTTCTCCTCCTTCTCCTTCTCCATCTTATCCTCCTTCCTCCTCCCTCCACCTCCACCTCCAGCCGCCCCTCTGAGCCCCCTCTCCTTCGGAATCCTTCGCTCCAACTCAGGGTAACTCACCATGGCCACTTCTCCCTCTCCCTCAGTCCACTTCATTCGCTCAACCTTCACCGTCGCCCTCAGGAACTCTTCTGCCTTTCCTCCCTTCTCCTCGGATTTTTCGTTATTTCTTTATATTTTCTCTTTTCCACCTCCCACTCCTGTTTTCCCTTTTCTTGTCCTCCTTTCCCTTTCCCCTCTTTCTTCATACCCGCTGTCCCTTCACCGCTACCAAATCGTTTCCCTTACACCCCAAACCTCCCCTTCCTTCCCTTCCTCCTTCCCCTTCTCCCCTTCACTCACCTCGCATCTTTTTCCTTGCCCGCTTTCCCCTCCTTCCCCATAGCTCCACTTTCTCTCCCTCCTTTTTCTAACCCCCGCCTCCCCCTCCCATCCTTTTTCCTCCCCGCTCCCCACCGCCTCTCGAAAAACTTCGCCCACGTTGTCGCTACACTTGTCACGTCGTCCCCCCCCCCCCCCCGGCAGCTCTTTCCCCTCCTGCTCTCCCTCTTGCCAACGGAAGAGCACCAATTAAAATAACGCGCCACCCATTTTTACAACGACCGCCATTTTTTTCCCCTCTCTCTCTCTCTCTCTCTCTTAACTCCCCCCTCCCCCCCATCGCAATCTTCGCTTCCTCTTTTACTCCCCATCTCCCCATTCCCCCGAGATGGAATCCATAGTAACCTCTACGCTAACGTCATCCCTATCCTACATCTCCCCTCCTACCTCTCCCGTCTTCCCCCTCCCCCCTCCTCTCTACTCTACCTACCTCCTCCCTTCTTTCCTCCTTACCTTCTCGTCTTCGTCCTCCACAATATTTTTTCCCCACCTCTCTCTCCTTCTCCCTCTTACTTTCCTCCTAATCACTCGATCTAAAGCGTCTGTCCAGAATTCTTGATCTTACAGAGGAAAGAAAGTGGGAGAAAAAAATCGGGGATGAAAAAAAAAAAAGAAAAAAAAAAATCTTCCGAGATTACTGCGCGGAGGTCTTGCTCCCTCCGCCTCCCCGCGCGCGCTGATCAATGCAGTCATCAGTGACAACTTTAATCCCGCTAATGTTCTGAGCGGTGTGACGTCACCAGGCTGTACTTACCCCCCCCCCACCCTTGCCTCCCTCTTTAAGCTTTCCCCCATCCCTCTCTCCTCGTTCTGTGTGTGTGTGTGTGTGTGTGTGTGTGTGTGTGTGTGTGTGTGTGTGTGTGTGTGTGTGTGTGTGTGTGTGCGTGTGTGTGTGTTTGTGTTTGTTTGTGTGTGTGTGTGTGTGTGTGTGCATATATATATATTATATTATATATATATATATATATTATATATATTAATATATAATTATATATACATATATACATATATATATATATATATATATAGTATTTTATATATATACACACACACACACACACACACACACACCACACATATATAGTATATATATATATATATATATATATATATATATATATATATATATATACATACATATACATATATATATATATATATATTTTATATATATATATACTATATATATATATATATATATATACACACATTCACACATTTTTTTACTATCCTTATCTATTTCTTTCTTACCCTCCTTCTCTGTCTGTCTGTCTATCTGTCTGTCTGTCTGTCTGCCTGCTTGCCTGCTTGCCCGTCTGGCTGCCTGTCTTCTCTATTTCTGTCTTTCTCTCTCTCTGCTGCCAGTATTTTTCCCTTATTCCCCTTTGCCTTTCACCATTGCTACTTTTTTCTTTTCCCTCCATTTCGCTTCTCTATCCCCACTCTCCAGTTTTTATTTCTTTTTCTTCATCATCTTTCTTCCATTGCTTTTCTTTTCTTTTCATTTAATTTTCCTGTTCCTCCATTCTGCTGCGTTTCCTCTCTCTCTCTCTCTCTCTCGAAAATAAAATGACTCACATGATAATTACAGATATGCAAATCCGATAAATATGCAAAGTAATAGAAGCAGAGGATGATAATCGAGGGAAAAATGCATATAAAATCAGCAAAAAATAGTAAAGCAAAAGAATAACCTAAACCGTTTGCGCCCGAAGACAGAAATAATAATGATGATGATAATAAATTCAGTAATAAGCTTCACTAAAATCCAACGACAAGAAAATAACACAAAATCACGCTCAGGAATCATAAAGCATTAATAAAAAGCTGAAGAAGAAGAACAAAGGAAAGAAAACGAAAGAAAAGAAGGAGAGAGAGAGAGAGAGAGAGAGAGAGAGAGAGAGAGAGAGAGAGAGAGAGAGAGAGAGAGAGAGAGAGAGAGAGAGAGAGAGAGAAAATATATATATATTGGATCAAATCTCTAAAATATTGCCTTTCCCCAGCTGATGATTCACCCAGGCAACCATAAGAGTCAAAATCACGCAATTACCGAAGGGGGAAACGATTCTATGGCTCAACCCATCTAACGAGCAGGGAAGCGCCATGACCGCGCTATCGCTCTCACGGCCAAGGTAGGGTTACTCTCGATTTCTCCCCCAGAGTCCGTCCCTCGTGCTCTGGCGGAAAGTGGTGTTTATTTTTCTCTCTTTTCTCATGCTCTGGCGGAAAATAGGGTTTATTTTCCCCTCTTTTCTCGCGTTCTGGTGGAAAATGATGTTTATTTTCCCTCTTTTCTCGCGTTCTGGTGGAAAATGATGTTTATTTTCACTCTTTTCTCGTGCTCTGGCGGAAAATGGTGTTTATTTTCCCCTCTTTTCTCGTGCTCTGGCGGGAAATGGTGTTTATTTTCCCCTCTTTTCTCGCGCTCTGGTAGAAAATGGGGTTTATTTTTCCCTCTTTTCTCGTGCTCTGACGGGAAATGGGGTTTATTTTTCCCTCTTTTCTCGTGCTCTGTTTCGCTGGAAGTAGTACTCAATTTCCCTTTTCTGGAGCTCTTTTTTCTGAGTTCTGTTGACTTTTTTTTCTTCATTATTCTGTTGGAATCGGTATGTAGTTACCTATTCTTATTATCTTGTTTCATTATTATTATTTCCTTTCTCCTATTTCTCTCGTTGCTTTGTGCTGCATGCGGTATTTATTTACCGATCTATTTTTACTTTCCTCGCCCCGTGTTTCGTTGGAAAAAGGGTGTGTAATTTTCTTTACTTTTTCCTTTTCTCTCTCGCTGTGATCTGTTGGAAATGTCACTTGCCTTTGAAAATGGTGTCCTTTTGCGTTTCCTTTGGCGTCCCCTTTCGAAATGGCGCTTGTTTTGCACTTTGCTCTCGATTTAGTTTCTCTTAAGAGTCAATTTCTCCCGCCTTTGGGATTGGTACTTATCCGGTAGCTTCCTTTCCCATCACCTTTGGTAATTACATTTATTCTGCATTTTCCTTTGGATCAAATTTGGAAATAGTTTTTATTTGCCATTTTCCTTCCCGTCGCCCTATGATTCGGTAATCATTTTGCCATTTGCACTGGCATCGCCTTTGGCAATGCACCTGCTTCCCATTCTCCTTCCCATCCCCTCTGGCAATCGTATTTATTATTTTTTCCCCTTCGTATCGCTTTTGGAAAGATATACACATGCATAAAAGGTTTACAGACGATTAATGCACAGAGCGGAATCTCGCATGTTAGTCTTTCTCCTCCTTGGCACGCGAGGCGGTCGCGCGGACTCGCTCTTTACTTCTCTATTTTTCTTTCTTTCTCTAAATATGTCCGTAAAACGATCCTAGTTTGTTAGCCCGGCCTGCGCTACGTGGGGCTCTGTTACATGGCAGGATATGCTCGCGAGGGGAATACGAGGAGGAGGAAGTGTCTAGATGAGAAGGAAGAGAAGCGGCGGGGAGGAGAAGGAAAGGGAGGAGAAGGGAGAAGGGGGGAGAAGAGGAGAGGAAAGAAAGGGAGGAAGGGAGGAGAGGAGGAAGAGGAGTAGAAACAGGTGGAAAGTGGTTGGAAGAAAGGTGGACGGAGTGAAAGAGATCAGCAACGACAATGAAACAGAAGATAACAGAAATAATCTATAGATAAAAAAGCACAACCAACCCCTCCTCATTAACACACAGAAAGCCGCTCTATATTACCCGGAAGATAAAAAAGAAAAGAAAGAAAGAAAGAAAGAAAGAAAAAAGAAGAAGAAGAAGAAGAAGAAGAAGAAGAAGAAGAAGAAGAAGAAGAAGAAGAAGAAGAAGAAGAAGAAGAAGAAGAAGAAGAAGAAGAAGAAGAAGAAGAAAAAAAAAAAAAAAAAAAAAAAAAAAAAAAAAAACGAAATCAGGCCCGTGTGTTCCGCCGCTAACAACATGGCCACGATAATCAATGAAGACTGATCGCATAAGGAACCACAAACTTTCAGTAACTACGAGAACACGAGAGCGGCAGCGGGCGGGAAAAAGTGACTGTCATCTCTTGCATGATCCACGTAAAGATTGACGCCTCTACTCCAAAGCGGTGGTAGGATTATTGATAAGAAAATATTATATTTGGACACTAATATACCAATATATAAATATAGGTATATATACACACATGTATATGTATGTGTAGGGGAGAGGGTAAGAGGGGAGTGAGAGGAGGGAAGAGGAGTAAGTGTGGGAGATTGTGATCGTGAATAGGAGAGAGAACAAGAGAGAAATTAAGAAA
>NC_051398.1:39652211-39657211 GCF_015228065.2 Penaeus monodon
CATAAAGCGCCCCCGCTCCCTTGCCTCTCAACCTATGATCACTTCTAAACGGTTCCGCATCACAGGATCCGCGGTGCGCGGGAGAATGCTCGCCATATTTGCTCCTGTATCGCTGCCCTAAGCTGCTATCCCTCTTCCTTGCCCAAGCAGAGGGAGAAAAATGACCGGAATTTCGCTTGATTCAAAACCATCGTGAAAAACTCGGTAACTTAACTTAATTAGCAAATGTGCACACGTAGGCGCTCTCTGAAGATATACATCATAGATAATTATACATGCAGACTCGTTGACAAAAAACATCAATAAATAAACATACATACACTATCTACGAACAAAGGTTACCGCTATGAACAAGAAACCGAAGACGAAAGGATAAAAAAATCGCCTGAATACTGTAACGACAACAATTACATATTCGCTGACTCATCCAATCTGATGATCAAGGGGTTGAGCGAGGAGTGTGGACGAGTAATGGTAAGGGGAGAGAGGGAGGGAGAGGGAGGGAGAGGGAGCAGGAGAGGGGGCAGGGGAAGAGATGGTGGGGAAAGGGGTAAGAAAGGGACCGTAAACAAGACAGTGAATACGCTCTTAGAAGAGAAAGGAGCGTGTGGAACTCTACGGGACGCGACGCCGCCATTGACATTCGCGAGCCCAAAACCCCTAGAACACCTAACACGGGCAAAACACAGACACCAAGCTACACCTATTCGGAAACCCTCCTCCCCTCCCCTCCCCATCCCCTCTCCTTCCACCCACATCTCTCTCCCCCCTAGCATCCCCCCGAACACCAAAGTCTTCTCAAAAATCAATGAAATCCGAAGTTATGCGGGAAAAAAGAATCTTTCAATAACATTCTGAAAAGGGGGTCGACGCCTTAAGTCCGTCCCGCGACTAGACAGAGATATCGTCCACATTGCTCCAGGGAGATAAGAAGAGTGTAAAAGTGCGAAAGTGTGATAAGAAAAGGGGAAAAATGGATGAGAGCGAAAAATTAAAGGTTTCAAAGATAAGATAAGAGGTGGATGTAGGGGCGAGAAAGAAGGAATAAAGCAACTGAAAAGAGGACAAAGATGATAGGATAGGGAGAGGGAGAAGAAAGCTAGAGTAGTGTAAATGGGAGGGGAGAGAAGAAAGAGGGAACGGAGAAACTGAGAAAGAGAAAAACAAATAATGGAAAATAAAGACACAGAAAGGGTGAAAATAGAGATCGCGAGAAAAAGAGAGAGAAAGCAAAACGGAGAAAGAGAAAATCTGAGAAAGAAGAAAGGGGGAAACCAAAGAAAAGATAGAAAAAAGAAAACGGAAAAATAGGGTGTAAGAAGAAAGTGAAACAACGAGAAGAAAGAAGAGAAGAAAACAGGAAAGGAAGAGAGAGGGAAAAGGAAAAACAGAAAAAGGAGCGGAGAGGGAGCAGGGGACTGACAGACAACAAATTATGAAGACAATGGAACACAAAAGGTGAAAAAGTGTTAAAAAAGAAGAAGAAGAAGAAGAAGACGAAGAAGAAGAAGAAGAGAAAGGCAAAGATGAGGAAGAAGCGGAAGAAAAGAGAAGGGGGAAAGAAAGGGAGGGGGATGAGAGGGAGAGAGGGAAGAAGAGGGAGGTGTTTACACTGTCGTCCTCAGTCTCCCATATCACGCACACTCCTGCGCGACAAGCCTCGAGTCCTAAGGGCGGCGGAGGCTGGAGCGGGCAGCGGCTTCCGAGGGGCGGCCGCCCACCTCGCGGGAAGACGGCGGCGGGAGGACTGCGTCAGGAAGCTGGTGTGAGTGAGGAGAAAAAAACGCCGAGGGTACACACATACATACATACATACATACATATACATACATAAACACACATATACACACAAGAAAGAAAGAAAGTGAGAAGGAACGGGTGGAAACAAAGGGAGGGAAGGAGGGGAAGATGGTGAGAAAAATTCCCTTTTATGTCAGAAGTTTCGGGTAGGGAAGTCATATCAAACTTAAGGAGGATGAAAGTTTCCCAAATTGGGCTGCGATGTACACTCCCGCACAACCACGAAGGCCGCAAACATCGCTCGCAATGACGTAATCCGACCGCAACAGTGGCCGAATTACGGCGCTTTCAGGGGTGAAAACGGTCGACACAGATTCCATAGTTGCGCAAAAACAGAACACGAAGGAAGGACGAAAAACGACTCAAAGGTCGAGTGCCTCCTCGGAAGCGAGATTAAACGCGATCGCGAGACGCCAGATCTCGCTACAGCAACTAAAGCGATTAAGAGCGGTCGTGCTGAGTCAGGTGGGACTCCAGGCAGGTTTCTGGCGAACGTTCTCCACCAAGTCATCACACTTTCCATTTTTTTCTGAGGCCGTCTAAATCACTGTGGGAGGGGCATTTGGGGTGGGAGCAAGGGGGAGGGGCATCTGGGGGAGGTTTAGGGCGAATGGGGGGGAGGGGGTCACGCCCTGCCTGCCTGCTCCGAGCTGGACCCTCACGCAGGCGGGAAATGACACATACTCTCATCAATTGCATAATTGCTCTCTGATGAGGCAGCAATATCTACGCCCATCCGCTCGTGCGCGGGCGCGAAAAGTGCTTTTTCGAGTGGATGGAAACAGCCCTCCCCATGCGTCGCACAGAACTCCCAGGGAATAATGAATGAACATCGGAACTTCGACGACCCAATTTCAGAGGTCACAGTTTTATGGCCGCTCAAGACCCATTTCTCTTAGTACGCAACCCGCCCACAGATAGGCTGGATAAACACTCACGTACCGTCACGCCACTCAGAGTGCCGGCAGCGTGCCGCCAGAAACACCAAATGGCACTTTCACAACAGTGCCACATACATTTTTATTCGGAGACAGGGGGGAGTGGGGGACTGTAAACCTCAAGCGACCACTGGTTCATGTCGTCAGAATGATAATGGCGGTCGTGCGCATGACTTTTTTTCTAAAGTTAATAATGTCAATAACACACAAAAAAAAAATAATAGTAATAATAATAACACAACGATAGCAACAACAACAATAATAATATTGATAACAATAATAGTAACAATGATAACAACAACAATAATAACACAACTATTATTACTACTACAACAAAAAATACAGTACTACCCAAATCAAAATCTGTATCAAAAAAGAAATGGAGAATGATCATGAAAATCCTAGTACGCTGCCGTAACGACCTCCAGACAGCATTAACACCCGGTACTTTCACGTCGTTTGCATGTAGAATAGCCTAACTCATCTCACTCCCTAGAATACAGAGTGTATACTATCTCTGCACTGCATCGACAACAGGGATAACTACATCAGCACACTTCGATTCCTGCACCGCAAATACACGAGTTCAGGAGAGAACTGCCTGCGTTTCCTTACTTCACAAGGCTAGGAGGATATCAACAAAAATTAAGGAGATTCATGAACGTCTCCTCAGTCAGAACTATCACAAACTCACTGAAACACATCGAAACAAACAACTAAACACGCACAGCAGCGGCATAACCATATCACAGAATAACATACACCCTGCCTCTGCCTTGTTAATTACGAATCTTTTCCCCCATTCATCTGAGCTTAAATTGCTCAAAGCTCCCAGCATTAATGAGAACGCAGCGGCGAGGCGTCCCCGAGTGATCAACCTCCCTTGATAATCCGGGAACCAAGACGCAAGACGTCCAAAATTTTCCACAAAAAATAATAACAATAAAATAAATACATTAAACAAATAGAAAAAAAGACATAAAATGGGCGAAATACTCCCTTGGAAGTTGAAATGCGGCAGCAAAGAACGCATGGGTAACCGAGACAAGGTATGTTATCCAACGGTAATACAATATGACTGGAATCTGACGTGAATAGTTTTCTGGAGACAAAAAAGAAGAAAAAAATCCTGAAGATTAACCTGGAAAAATTACTGCAAAACAAAGAATATAAATTTGCTGCCTTATCAAGCAACACAAAACATGTAGAATGAACAATGATACAGATCACAAAGGAAAAAAAAGGAAAAAAACGTAAAATGAAGCACACGAGAAATTAATTCCAAAATCAGACGAAACCCACCGACGCGTAACTCCCGTCTAGGTTACATTATTATGCATATTTGTTCCACTAATTACATCGCCTTATCTCATCAAGTCTGGCATAAAATTGGCCAATTATCCCGCCACGTGAAAGGAGCTCGCAACACTAATCACGGAGACAAACACTCGAGCTGGTCTGAATGCAAGCACGAGGGCAAGCACCTCCTTCTACGCAGGGCTTGTTTGACGCTTCCGACGATGACAAGGCAGGGCGAATTAGTCTCCAATGCCGTTTGCAGGTAAGTTCTAACTAGAACCTTCCTTATTCTTTAGTATTTCCCTTAACCACTGCCTATTTCTCCATCTCTGCTCCTCTTACCTTCAGTCCATTTCTCTATCTTTATCTGTCTATCTCCTTTTTCTGGTGTGGTCTCTCCAACTATCTCCACTACATACATCCAAGCGCTGCCACCATTTATTCTTATTGGGTGTTCCAGAAAACATCATAACTTACTTTCTTTTCCATGAACGCTCGACATCTGTGTCTGGCTGCCCGGGAGACCTCCATGATAATGCCAACCTTCCGAGGCTGAAGTATGTATAAGCCCGCGTGTGTTAGATATTGCTGTGCCTGCACTCACATAGCTGATGCTTGTGTTATCTCTTTCTGTGTGCGTCTGGTTCTGGCCATCTCTCATCTCTCTCTCTCTCTCTCTCTCTCTCTCTCTCTCTCTCTCTCTCTCTCTCTCTCTCTCTCTCTCTCTCTCTCTCTCTCTCTCTCTCTCTCTCTCTCTGTGTGTGTGTGTGTGTGTGTGTGTGTGTGTGTGTGTGTGTGTGTGTGTGTGTGTGTGTGTGTGTGTGTGTGTGTGTTAATATGCTGTTGGAGGAAGGGAAGGAAAGAAAGAATAGGAGAGGGAGAGGTACAGGAAGAGGAAGAGGAGAGAGAAGATGGAGGTGAGAAGGAAGGGGAAACGGAAATATATATATATATATATATATA
>NC_051398.1:39667211-39669711 GCF_015228065.2 Penaeus monodon
CGTACCGCAGCACATAAAACATGAAAAGAAATCCTTTCGTCTGAGAAAAAGTTAAAAATAACTGACCACGGAAAACACTGAACGGGTTTCTACACAAGTTCTTAAAGTAAAAAGAACTAATATCGATGAAAAAAGACTAAATATCCTTTTCTTTTTTTAGCATGGAAGAAAGGGGGGGTGGGAAGACAACAAGAATAAGTTCATTCATCCAAATAAGTTCATTAATCAAGAGCAAACTTCTGCCACGGGTGACAAGGCACTCGAACCCTTTCCCTCCCGCCGACGGTCCCCAGCTTCTCTAACCAGGGGCCGCCATCTACGCCCGAGTCACGTGACATGAGCGATCGAAACGCATGTGATCTTGGCATTATGATGATGGTTTTGGCGAGGTGGTGTGCGGGTGCCTGGCCCTTCGCGTGTCTGGCTCAGGAAGTCAGACACAAGGCACTGTGGGGGTCATAGACACTCGGCTCTACGGACCGTCTTGTTTTGGTCGATTTTTTTATTTATTCATCTATTTACTATATTTTGTTTTAGCTATATTTGTTTCGTTACTTGGTGCTATTTTTATCATACACATTTCTAAACATCAATATTTTTATCTTAGCACTTTCACAACTCATCCTCTACACCAGCCACCTCTCACCTCTCACCTTTCTCCTCACTCTGCATTTCTTCCCCCCTTGTTCTGCCTCTCCCTCTCTCGAACACCTCATATATCCTTCGCCTCTCGCCCTCGCCCTTCCTCACTTCCCTCGTGACGCGTCTTCTCAAAAGTTATATCAATTACCACCTCATTTCCGTTTCCAAAAGTTTAAGGAATGGCCGGGCGCCTTGACCTCCGCGTTCGACCGCCCTCCACACCTGGCGCGGCCGACTTTCTTAGGACTCGCCTCCCGCCCCCTTCCTCGCCCTTCTCTCCTCTTTCTCGATTCCACCTTCTTCGTCTTATCCCGCTTTGCTTTGCTTTCCTCTTCTTCCCATGCGTCCCCTTCATTCCTCCTCTCTTTCCCTTCTCCTATCTCCTTGTATCTTTCCCCTTCTTCCTTTACCGGCCTCTCTCTCTCTCTCTCTCTCTCTCTCTCTCTCTCTCTCTCTCTCTCTCTCTCTCTCTCTCTCTCTCTCTCTCTCTCTCTCTCTCTCTCTCTCTCTCTCTCTCTCTTTTCTTTCCACTATAGTACTCCGCCCCTTTTCTCCCCTTCGTCCGGTCCTGCCATTCTATGTCCTTTTCTTTTCTCTCACTTCATTTCTCCCTCCTTCCCTGCCTTCCCTCTTCCCTCCATCCCTTCCTGACCTCCCCTCTCTCATGCTTCCCTTTCAGTCCACACTCTCACCCCCATCTTCGTCCCCTTCCCTCACCGCCCCCATTATTCTTTCCAATTCCTCCCCTCCTGTCCCCTCCCTGTCTCCCCTTCCTCCTTTTCCTTTATCCCTTTTCTCCTCTCCTTCCCTTCCCTCTCTCTCCTTCTCCCTCTCTTCCTTCCTTTCTTTATTTCCCGTTTTCATGCCCCTCTCTCTTACTTGCCTCCACTTCCCCCATTTTATCCCTTCCCCGTCCTGTCTTTCTCCTCTTCCCTTTCTCTCTCCCCTTCCCTTTCCCCTCTCTCTCCTCGCGAATACCGACGGACATTATTGTTATTTAACGTCTGCAACACACGACTGAAAAAAAAAACTGAAAAATACTTTTTTTTCCTTAATTGCAGCAGGTCGGACGGTGGAAGTGTTGGAAGCAGGGGGTAGGGGGGAGGACGTGGAGGAGGAGGGGTAACATATCCCTCTCCCCCCTCCCCCACACACCACTCTCGCGATTATCACGGGTCAAGTCTGGGTCGTTATCTTGGGGACTTTCCTTATATAAAAGATCTTTACTACTTCTTTACTTTTCAACTTAGTACGATAATAACACTGACGGTGTAATACGCACGCGCACCAACATATGGGGGAAACACGCACGCACACACATACATATATACATACATACCATATATATCATAATAACTCTTACTTATGTATATACCGCCATAGTATTTGTAACGATAACGATAATGTTGACAACAGCCAAATGGAAACAAAAATCGAAGAAAGAAAAAATACAACGAATGACAACGAAACAGACAAAGATACACACAAAGACCCGTCCTAGCGGTTACATAACATCTATACCGCAAGTGCACAACATACACCAGAACTTAAGAGTTAACCTTCAACGCAATTACCAAATAAAAATACTGATACGAGTACGAATTTGCAACAATTGGTTACTTGTCTCTATTTAATGAGTGAACGAGGGTGCGGATAAGAGCATGTTTTTTTTTTTTATGAGTGGAGATGAGGTTTCAATGAGAGGGAATGAGGCTTCATTGAGGGGGAGGTGAGGTTTCAATATGTGGGAGTGGGGTTTCAATGAGTGGAATGAGGTTTCAGTGAGCGGGTGTGAGATTTCAGTGTGAAAACTCAGTGAGTGCGAGTTTAGATTTCAAGAACAGTGGGAATCATGAGA
>NC_051398.1:39674711-39677211 GCF_015228065.2 Penaeus monodon
AAAGACCGCTGACGCCTCGACATCTTCCCCGGCCGCCCGCGCCTCCCTGTCAGGCAACCTCGGCGGGAAATCTAATTCAATAATTCATTGCCGCGCGAATCAATTATTCACCGATTCCCTTTCAAGCCGAAGGGATTTGGACGGACCCGGTCACTCTACGCACACACGGGCGTCTGTGTGTGTGTGTGTGTGTGTGTGTGTGTGTGTGTGTGTGTGTGTGTGTGTGTGTGTGTGTGTGTGTGTGTGTGTGTGTGCGCGCGCGCGTGTGCGTGCATGAAGTCTGGTCAGTGTGCTGGAAACGAGGTATTGTTGGTAGTTGCAATGATGTCTATTACTGAATAAATATTTTCATAATATATTCACTTACAACGCAAACAGTTGCTTTGTATGATGGGAATTCGTGAATGTTCAGTGATGGGTTATCAGTAATTGTGATGGCAAAAGCGGCAGTGGTTCAGACGATACTAGTAGCAACGAGGTTAATAACTGAAATAATAAATAACAATTCTAAAGATGACGCAGGATATTTACGTTATGGTGCCTATGATGATAATAATGATAAAAAGGAATAGTAATGAAGACAGAAGTGTTGACAAACAAAAGGGAAAAAATAAAGAGAAAAGAAAAGAAGAGAAAAATCAACATTACCATAATTATTACTACCATCACCGCTGCTCTCCCTCCGATGAAAAAGCACCAAACCCGAACTCCGCCCGAATCCAAAACGTCCGTAGATATAACCCCCGTCGGATCGTCCGGCACAATTCACAAGGAGAAAATGATGCAGGAAAGCAGTATAAATGACCCGTCCGTTGCCGCGTCCCGAATCCCCCGGCAGAGCGATGCGACGCCGAATCGCCTAATCCCTTCGCTAAACAGGCGGGCGATTAGGCATTCATATATTCATGTCCTATAAACTCCCTGGTTGATTTGGTTGTTGTTTTCCGAAGGACCTCGCGGGTTCGGTCGGAATGGCTGCGGTGGTGTACGTGGTGTTTGTGTGGTTACACATGCACGTACGTATACAAATGTACATAAACATATTCTCTCTCTCTCTCTCTCTCTCTCTCTCTCTCTCTCTCTCTCTCTCTCTCTCTCTCTCTTTCTCTCTCTCTCTCTCTCTTTCACACACACACACACACACACAGCACAACAATTCTCACCCCTCCCTCCCCTACCCCAACCCCGCCCTTGATTACCCAGAAGGCACCTACGCCCACGCTGAAAATAATGGCACCGCTCGGCTCTCCCCTTCCGCGGGCATGTCGAACTGGCCGTGGCGTTCGCCCCCGTTGTATTCCGGCCGATTGCCCCGGCCTCGGTACTCTCCGGCGGGCAGAACGAGGAGGCCCGTTTCCCGGGCGTTTGTTCGCATCAAAATTGTGCCAAAGACTACTTCCCCGTGCATGAATCCGGTCCGTGGGATGGATGTTTTTTTCATCTTTTGAAATATCTTTTTTTCTTTTTGATATCTAAAAGAGAGAGAGAGAGAGAGAGAGAAAAAAAAAACAGACGTATGAAATAAAATAAAAATACTTCGGTCGGACGAAAAAAAAAGAAACTGACGGATAAAATAAAATAAATATACTTTGGTCGGACGAGAAAAAAAAGAGAGAGAAAAAAAGACTGTGCTTTGGTCAGACAAGTTCATAAAATACTCTGAGGAAAAGTTCTGCTGTATAACCTTAAGGAAGTTTCAATAAATGCCTGCGCTTTTCAGGCAACCTCTCCGCCAACAATCTTCTCTTAAAAAAAATGGTTGTTATTATTCAAAAGCCGCATTTCTCAGGTCCTGTTTATGAATAATGCAGTAAGGGAGCTTCAACAAAGTGAAATGCCATGCGTAATTTCTTCCGCTGACAAAGAGAACAAAGAAAACACTAAAAAAAGCTTCTTTATAAGTATCTCGACCGCTCTTTCGGTGTGAATTCTGAGACCCGCGGTGAAGGCAAAATGAACTCAAATTAAGCAACATAACCACGGGAAAAGTTGGAAGAGTGTGTGAGAGAGAGAGAGAGAGAGAGAGAGAGAGAGAGAGAGAGAGAGAGAGAGAGAGAGAGAGAGAGAGAGAGAGAGAGAGAGAAAGAGAGGAAGAGAGAGAAAAAGAGAAGAGAGAGAGAGAGAAAGAGAGAGAGAGAAGAGAAGAGAGAGAGAGAGAAAAGAGAAGAGAGAGAGAGAAAAGAGAAGAGAGAGAGAGAAAAGAGAGAGAGAGAGAGAGAGAGAAAAAGAAAGAGAATCAGATAATAAATATATATTAGAATGGAGATAAAACGAAAAAAATAAAATAAAAAAAAAACACACCAAAAAACACAATTATATCATATCTACAGACACCTGGTAGTTTAACTAAAACACTCAACAAATAAAAAAAAATAAACAAAAACACACAAACAACAAAATACACATGATAGAAAATAATAAAATGAAATATACAATATAATTAACACAACACAACACACGCAAAGGAAAAAATCAAAAGAATACAAAACATTACGCACTA
>NC_051398.1:39682211-39684711 GCF_015228065.2 Penaeus monodon
AGGGAGTGGGAAGGAGAGGGAGGGAGGGAGTGGGAGGGAGTGGGAAGGAGAGGGAGGGAGGGAGGGAGGGAGGGAGGGAGGGAGGGAGGGAGAGAGAGAGTGGGGTGGGAGACTAGGAAGATGCGAAAGTCAGGGGGAAAGATAGAGACGAGAGAAGAGAGAACAACTTCATAGTTGGTTCTTTCTATTTTTATTCTTCCTTTTCTCATTTGTATGTGTGTATGTTTGCTATACTCTATCTACCTCCCTTCCCTTCTCCCTCTTCCTTTCTTTCTTTTTTCCCCCACCTTTCTCTCTCTCTCTCTCTCTCTCTCTCTCTCTCTCCTTTCTCTCTCTCTCTCTCCTTCTCTCCCCTCTCTCCTCTCTCCTCTCCTCTCCGCCCCCTCTCTCCTCTTTTCTCCCCCTCTCCTTCTCTCTCTCTCAACACTCAACACTCAACACTCAACACTCAACACTCAACACTCAACACTCAACACTCACACTCACACTCACACTCTCACTCTCACTCTCATTCTCATTCTCACTCTCACTCAACACTCCCTCCCTCCCTCCCTCCATCCCTCCACTTATATTTCCTTCCCTCCCTCCCTCCACTTATATTTCCTTCCCTCCCTCCCTCCACTTATATTTCCTTCCCTCCCCCCCTCTCTCCCTCCCCCCACTTCTATTTCCTTCCCTCCCTCCCTCCCTCTCTCCCCCTCCTCCCCGCCCTCCCTTCCCACCCTCCTCGGCGCACTTAGCGGACACACACGTACAAGGCCGGGGCTAAAACCTCCTCGGGGATGACTACCAACACGACTTCCAAATATATCTGGATCCTTGAGGAATATTGCCAGGCGAGGGAGGGGGAGGAAGAGGCGGAGGAGAGAGGTGGGAAGGAAGGAAGGAAGGAGGAAGGAAGGGAGAAAAGGAGAGAGAGAAGAGAGAGGAGGGGGAGAAAAGAGAGAGAGAGAGAGAGAGAGAGAGAGAGAGAGAGAGAGAGAGAGAGAGAGAGAGAGAGGGAGGGAGGGGTGGAAGGTGTGAAGGAGAGAGGAAGGGAGGAAAAGGAAAAATAATGGGACGGAAAGGCCGGCGGCTATGTAGCCTAAGGAGAATAGGGAAGTTCATAAAGTAAAAAAGAAAGAAAGAAAGAAAGAAAGAAAGAAATCAAGAGAGAGATCAAAACATCCCAAAGCGATGAACAGGAACACTGCAAGAGTAATCGCCATCCTCTCTGCTGAAAATGGAAAGCCCTGTATAATTTTACGTTCCCGTTTTCAATTCCTCTTTTATCTGAGGAAGAAGTAAAGCAGGATTATCTTTCCTATCATCATAAAATCCTCCTTTCCTCGTTCTTAGATTATGATCATCATCCTACTAGTAATAATGATAATATCAATAGAAATAACAACACCAGTTATAAGAAAAACAGCATTACTAATATTACCAAAGCGCTAACGATTCTTTAAAAAATAATTAAAAACAAAAGTATCAACCATAAATAAATATTATGATAATGACAATGGAAATAATCCGTGTCCCCTAGTTATTGCTTTATAAAAAAATGGTGCTAATACTGCATGCTTCGATTTTTTTCTTTTCTTTTTACGATAATTTGCCTGCCTGCCTGCCTGCCTGCCTGCCTGCCTGCCTGCCTGCCTGCCTGCCTGCCTGCCTGCCTGCCTGCCCGCCTGCCTGTCTCTGTCTCTCTCTCTCATTCCCACTTCATTACATCTTATCCTTCCTCCTTCAGAAGCAGAAAATAAAAACTGCTAAATATAGCCAGCGTAGTTCTTTGACTTCGCTGATTCTATTAGTTTCCAATTTGCAAAAGTCAAATGAAGATTTAATGTGATGGCAGCATCGTCCTGAGCATGAAAGGTGTAATATGTAAATATAAAGACCGTGGACGACGTTATGCAAATTAGAGCACAGCACTGCCACACCACTACACCCAGCCGAAACAGCCCCAGTATACGCGCACTTCCAACATCTCGATATTTACGCAAAGTCCGCGTACAACTTTAAAACTGTGGGTATATATACGCCTACTGCATACACTTGGCATGATGGCAACAATAAGACCACCACAGCATAGCGGTCGTTGTTTGATTACATTAAAAAATAGCCTTGCATTATCGAAAAAAACGCCTTAGAGACCGTTTTTAAAATCTTCTGACCCAAAAAAAACTTTTTCCTACCTTAAATTTTTTGAAAAAAAGGAAAAAAAAAAACAAGTGTTTTCCCATTAATGATCCATTGACATTTCAATAGAAAAACAAACAACAATCTTACCTTTGGAAAAAAAAAATTATGCGTGAAGATAAGAGACATCCAACGCCATCAACACACACGAAAACCTTCCTTAAACTCACGCCGGCTTGGTTAAAGGAATACACTTAACACCAATAAAGAAACGAGGAACTCCAAAAAAGGAAAAGAGATGGAGAGAAAACGCACTCGCACACACACGAGCGCGCACAGGTAGAAGCACGGCTTGCGAGAGAGCGGGAGGGAGGTG
>NC_051398.1:39687211-39692211 GCF_015228065.2 Penaeus monodon
CTGTGAGTTCACTTTTGGAATTCAAATATCACGATCTGAACTTTCACCTCTGACCCAATTTTCACAAGTGATCCCCCCTCCCCACCTCCCGCTTCCTTCCCTCCCTGTCCATCCCCCTCCCCCCCGCTCCCTTCCCTCCCTGTCCATCCCCCTTCCCTGACCATCCTCCTTCCCCTTCCCCTTCCGCCTCCCCTTTCCCCTCCCCCGCCCCTCTTCCCTCGACCTGAACCGAGTATTCCTGAATTTCATCCTCGTTTTTTTTTGTTCTTTTGTTCTACTGTCGTTAGTTTATTTTTTTTTTTTTTGCCTTTTCATCATGAAACATTTTGTCATAATTGTGAGGATCCACGATGAGACTTTTGACTCTCTGGATTTTCCAAATGCACGCTCACTGGTGAAAACAATATAGATATGATTTTGAGAGAAAATTTTGACGAGAAAGGGAGGAAGGGAGAGTATGAGGGAGGGAGGAGGGGGGGGAGAGGACAGTAAGGGAGGAGAGTTAGGAAAGTATGGGAAAGAGGAAGGAAAACTGAGGGCAGAGGGAGGGAAAGAGAAAGAGAAAGAGAAAGAGAGAGATGAAATAAATATATAGAGAAAGAAAGAAGAGACCACCAGACAGGTAGCCAGACAGAGACGGAGAGAAAGACATAAACGAAAGAAAATAACTTCCACCTCGCTTGTTTCTGCATAAAATCACAATTCCACTTTCCTCAAGACGCGCCCTCACGGCCATCCCCAGTGTTCCATCGCCTCGCTCACCCCTTGTTCCTTATAAATCCACCAGTTTAATGCAATAACAAATGAGATCGTATGGCGGAAACCGGTGGATTTACCTCGCTCTGAGTCGACCTTTCTTTCCTTTAGATTTTACTAAGCATTTGCATACATTTCGACGTTCCTTACACACTTGCACAAAATCTTTCTTTTACCCGTTTATCTTACGCAGTTACACTTTATGCGCGCATATACATAAGCACTTAAAGAGAACAGGGAAATACATGTAGCTTAAAATTTCATAATATAAAGCAAGTATTCGTAAATTTATAACACGTATGAGTGTGAACTTGAAAGAAAACATTGCCCTGAAGTTACAGTTTCAAAAAATATATATAATAAAAATAATAATAATTATAATAATAACTAACTAACTAACAAAATAAATAAATAAAGGAAAGAACATGGGAAAAAAACAAACAAATAAAACACTTCGACTACCCATCCGTATCCAAATGTTAGACCGTTGCCCCACCTCCGTTTACATGACAAACATCGCCCATATCACTGCAGCTCCCCTTCCGCTCCGGTACTTTTCCTCACCTTCCCTAAAAGCCCATTGTTCGGCTTCCCTTCCTCGCCGGTCGCCAAACACACCAACCTGAAATAAAGGGATGGAAATTAATAAACACGTGAAATTAAGGTGTCAAAAAGATAAAAGATATGGCATATATCATTGTAAAATGATGCTGTACGTAACAAAGAAAAAAAAATTGCAAGAGGTAAATCAGTTTTAAAAGTGCAATTCATAAATAAATAAACGTGTAATAAATAAATAAATAAAGTGCAATATTTTAATAAATAAACAAAACTGTAATAAATAAATTCATTTTTGAATTAAATAATGACACGTACAGAAAAAAAACGCATGATAACATCTGCAAATAAAGAGTTCTAAAAAGGTAACTGAATTTAATCGTTCAAAAAATGTACAAGAACAATTTATATCACCGCCGGCCAGACCTCAAAATCCAGCCAATTAGGACGTAATCTGCAAACACCCGCAGACCTAAACAATTAAGGAAGTGCTTTTCTATTCTCTACTCGGCAATTAAAAAAAATAAATAAATAAAGGAAGAAGAGAAAATAAATAAATAAATGTATAAAAAATAATTCCTTCAAAAACTAGAAAGATAATTTGACTCGAAAATGAAACTGTAAGCTGCTACATACGCGAGGTCTTTTCGATTTTATGAAGAGCTGAAAATGAGTTGGCCTTCCTATTCATTGCCGTGCTGTTGGAAAAAAAATAATTGTTGGTAAAAAAAAATAATAATAACAACAAAGACAAGGGAGAAAAAAAAATCCTGACATCGCGCAAAAAAAAACGTACTCCTAACGATCCAAAAAATACAAAAACGAAAAGATAAATAAATAAATAAATAAATAAATAGAAAACAACATGTCTAAATAAATACATAAAACTCGACCAGCTTATCAATGAGACAATCTCATTTTACTAAGTAACGGCCATTCATTAAACAAAGAGCCAAAACAGAACGAAAGGAGATTAGCTGCTTTCGTAAAACGATTACGTATCGGGAGAAAATACACACCAGCAATAGGCAACTAAGTGATTATAGCACAGATTACGAGGCGGAAATAAGTCCACGCTGAGATGAAGCGACTCTTTTACCCGTCGATGTTTACCGACTGACTGACCTGCATGGCGGACGCTCGCGGCCTCAGAGAGAGAGAGAGAGAGAGAGAGAGAGAGAGAGAGAGGAGAGGAGGAGAGGAGAGAGAGGGAGGGAGGGAGGAGGGAGGGAAAGAGAGAGAAAAAGAGAGAGAGAGAGAGAGAGAAGAGAGAGAGAGAGAGAGAGAGAGGAGAGGAGAGAGAGAGAGGGAGAGAAGAGAGGAGAGAGGAGGGAGAAGAGGGAGGAGAGAGAGAGAGAGGAGAGGGAGAGAGATAGAGAGAGAGAGAGAGGAGAGAGGAGAGAGAGAGAGAGAGAGGAGAGAGAGAGAGAGAGAAGAGAGAGAAGAGAGAGAGAGGGAGAGAGGAGGGAGAGGAGAGGGGAGAGAGAGGAGGGAGAGAAAAGAGAGAGAGGAGAGAGGGAGAGAGGAGAGGAGAGAAAAGGGAGGGAGGAGAGAGAGAGAGAAAAGGAGAGAGAGGAGAGAGAGAGAGAGAAAGGGGGATAAGGGAGAGGGGAGAGAGAGAGAGGGAGAGAGGGGAGAAGAGAAAAGAGAGGGAGAGGAGATGAGAGAGAGAGAGGGAAAGGGAGAGAGAGAGATGAGAGAGAGAGGGGAAGAGAGGAGAGAGACGAGAGAGGGAGAGAGAGAGAGAGGAGAGGGGAGAGAGAGAGAGAGAGAGGGGAGAGGGGAAAGGGGAGAGAAAAAGAAAAGAGAAAGAGAGAGAGGAAGAGAGAGAGAGAGGGAGAGAGAGAGAGAGAGGAGAGAGAGAGAGAGAGAGAGAGGAGAGAGAGAGAGAGAGAGGAGAGAGAGAAAAGAGAGAGAGGAAAAAGGGGAGAAAGAGAAAAAGAGAAGAGAAAAAAAGAGAAAAGGGAGAAAAGAGAATACGAGAAAGAGAGAGAGAAAAGGAAAGGGGCCCCGAGGAAAGAGAAAAAAAGGAGAGAAAGTGGAGAGGAGAGAAAGTAGAGAGAGGTGGAGTGAGAGAGAGAGAAGAGAGAGAAGAGAGGAGGAGAGAGAGGAGAGAGGGGGAAAAGAGAGAGGAGAGGAGAGAGAGAGAGAGAGAGAGAGAGAGAGAGAGAGAGAGAGAGAGAGAGAATGGGATCTTGTTACGAAGACCGTTTGACCTTCACTGCTGACTAACCTGTGAATCTGCTCTTGCCTTCCTCACGATACTTACCGTTCTCTTCCTCCCGCTCGCGCTCTCATTTATTTTTCTAATTTACTTTTTTTTTTTTTTTTTGTACAAACCCTTCGTCTGTCTTGTCTCTATTTTCATGATTTGTCTTGTCTATTCTTGATTATAATCTTGTCCTGTCCTGCCTGTCTTGTCTGTCTGTCTCCCCCTTTTCGCTTCCCTCTCACATTCATTCTCTCTCTCTCTCTCCCTCTGATCCAAAGGAGTTATAGAAGGGTGAGGTTGAGGGTGAGGTTGAGGTTGAGGGTAAGGCTAAGGCGTGTGGGAGTGGGTGAGGGGTTGCTAAGGGTGAGGTCGAAAAATGGGTGTAGGGAAGAGGGGTTAGTGTGGGGAGAGGGAGCAGAAGGGTGGGGGAGGGGGTTGGGGTCGAGGAGTGGGGGAAGGGAAGGCGGGTGAGGGAGAGGCATAGGGGGGAAGGAGGGGGTTACGAGTGCTGTGGGGAGGGGGAGGGAGAGGCAAAAAGGCAAGAGCATTTTGTCGTTCTCACGGGAAAAAGAAATAAAATCAAATAAAATCGAGAGGGAAATCTGTGACTTCACAGAGGTACCATTTTATTCGCTTTCTTATAAAATCGAGGCATAAATTTGCTTGTCCAAACTGCGAGAATCAAGAGCTGAAAAGTTGTAGGAGTTTGTAGTGAAACATTTTTCGAATAAAATCATTTGCTCCTCCCGCGATCATCAATTCTATTTGCCAAACGTGACTGCAAAAGACTTAAAATGAGCTCTTTTCAATAATCAAGTTCAATCTTAAAAGGCGAGGATTTACCGCCAGATGTTGCAGCGAAGGGCAAAATCACACGGAATTTCACAGAATTTCTGCCGATGAAGTTGTCGGGACTTTAAAAAAAACGTCCTTTTTGGGTTTGCTTTGGCGTGGATATGCTCGTGGTCGTTGTATGTTACGTGTAATGGAGTCATTTGCATACCCGCCCCTCCCCCGCCACTTGCACATACATACACATACATACATACACATATATATATCTATCTATCTATCTATCTATCTATCTCGATATATATGTGTATATTGCACAGGCACCAGCACGCGCCAGGCACGTTCGTTATGCAAGACGTGCAACCCGCGGAATGAAGAAGTTTTGGGAATTCAGGCCGACTGCACAGACAATCAAGCAAAAACGGAATGTCTATTGTAAGCCGCTGGCAGCTCTGGCTCGATCGTGTACCTTCGCCGGGAATTAATTTAGAACTCCGTCAACTTTAATATCTTTCAAAGTCAGTCATAGTTTTTAATTAAACTTCAATTATAACTTCTGTAAAATTAAAGAGGCGAACTTCCCCCCTTCACTCGGCTGCCGCAGGACAGTCTTCGTCTACCACGACGTCTACGCCTTCTACGTCTACGTCTACACTACGTTCATGTCTACGTCTCCTGTCTC
>NC_051398.1:39702211-39704711 GCF_015228065.2 Penaeus monodon
TCTCTCCTCTCTCTCTCTCTCTCTCTCTCTCTCTCTCTCTCTCTCTCTCTCTCTCTCTCTCTCTCTCTCTCTCTCTCGCTCTCTCTTTCTCTCTCGCTCTCGCTCTCTCGCTCTCGCTCTCTCTCTCTCTCAAGAGCGTAATAGTGTGGACGGCATTTTCCTAGGCCTTTCTATCACCCCCCCCCTTCCCCACCCGAGATCGCGACTTGGGTATGTTTACTTTTCTTGTATTTTGATTTCGTATCGAAGTGATTCTGTTGTATTAGGTATGGTGAAAGTACATGGTGAGTGACAGCAGCAACCGCGGCATCATTCTGAATAATAAGAACCACAACTGCAACATGAATAAACGTAATAACAAAAACTGGAAATGATATAACACCCGAACGACGTGAGGATATATTACGAGAAAGAAAGACCAAGGGAGGGTGGGAGGGAGGGAGGAAGAGAGGGAGGAAGGGAGGGAAGGAAGGAGAGAAGAAGAGAGAGAGGGAGGAAGGGAGAGAGAGAGAGAGAGAGAGAGAGAGAGAGAGAGAGAGAGAGAGAGAGAGCAAAAAGAGGCAGATTTCGAAAACGGCCTCGGCATAATATCGTCTCGTCCATAGGCCTAAGGGAGCTTCCGAACAGGACAATGGAAAGGCTCTTCCTTTCCCTCAAGTACGAAACGGCGCAGAGTGAAAAACGTATGTCCCTTATATATAAAAACTGTTTCGATAAAGGTCTTCTTATCCAGGGTTACTTGTACATGAACCTCGAAAAGTGTGGGTCTTGTAATATGTGACTTTTCCGAGCGTCTGCCTGTCTATTTCCTTTTCTCTCTCTCTCTTTCTCTCTCCTTCTTTTTCTCCTCTCTGATAGGTTTGTCATAATGCAGATTTTACCTTCACTTGGTAATCTAATTCTCTCCTTTTCCCACGGTTCGCGAACGCATTCAGAAAGGCTAATTCACTTACTTCATCCCCCCCCCCCCACCACGTTCTCCCATTTCCATCATCCGCTAAACTATTTATCATTTTTAAAACTCGGTCTGTTCCTCTTTTGAAAACATAAATGATTTTTTTCCGAAACAGCCGCTATTCCATTAAAACTTGGCCGGCGGATCTCCATTTCCCGATATCTTTCACCTTTAATAAGTCCGGAACATTCAGTTTCGGAGGCCGAGTCAACTTAAAGGAAGTGTGAAATGAACTGCCGCACATTTTCCCGCAGGTAAGTGCAGGCGGCGTTGAGAGGGAAAGAGCCGAGGAGCGCCGGCGGAGTGGACTGGCCGACCGCACGCAAGAGCTGGCCACAGATGGTCTCCAGCAGGAAGGTAATATGTATAGCAACGGCTAATTTATTCCTCCTGCGGCTGCGGCTGCGGCGGGTAGCAGGTGCGGCGGTCGTGACGAGGCTGCGGCCAGGAGAGTCTGTTCCTGGTTGTCTGTAGCCATTCTCTCCGGCTCGCGCTCCTGTAACCCGGGACCGGCAGCGTCCAAATCGCTTGCTACGTCGATGTAACAGGTAGGCCCGCCATAATAACCTGTGACGTTCTCTCCGCCTCACCAACGCTTTCGGGTCACCGGGGGTGGGGGACACGAGCTGAATTTCCAGCCGGTATTAAAAGCCGACGTTGCTGTCAGCAAACTATGGCTGTCACCTCCCCCTCTATCCCCCCTTCTCTCCCTTCCTCCGTCTCCCCCTGCCTTCTTTCCTCCCTTCTCTCCCCTAGCGCCCCAAACTCAACGAGGAACTCCCAAAAGCATATAATCACTCCACACACAATACACAGCGGCTCTACGATACGTTGCTAACAATCCCACCAATTTCGAGAACATCTGCGCTCGTTTTCTCTCTCTCTCTCTCTCTCTCTCTCTCTCTCTCTCTCTCTCTCTCTCTCTCTCTCTCTCTCTCTCTCTCTCTCTCTCTCTCTCCTATCCCTTTTATACAGCTTCCGACGAATAACTCCCTGTCACTGTAAAAAATAGTGTCAGATTCTCTCTTTATTTTGTGTTCTCGTCTTTGGAACTTTCCCTCAACTGAACTTTGATCAGAGTTGCACAAATAACACAGCCTATTGAGTCGGAACACATCGCATGCTCTAAAAAAAAACAATATACGAAAAAAACTGAAACTTTCCCCACATTTTACCCATAAGGAGCATAAGTCCACGACTAACACGAAGGTCATTGAGCCTTTTGAACGATTTCATGGTCTGGGTGTTCGTAAAGGTTGTATATATATATGTACTTACCTACCAACACACACACACACACACACACACACACACACACACACACACACACACACACACACACACACACACACACACACACACAATATTCATTCATTTCTTTATTTATAACACGATGAAATTCTATTGAATACTGCTTCCTCGGTGATACGCGAAGCCAACCCAATCATCATGCTTTATGAAAAAGTTGACAAGCCGCTAACAACCGTGTCTTTTGCAACAAAGCCCACCCTCGTTCCGCCCCGCCCACTCTCTCTCAGGTTCAAG
>NC_051398.1:39709711-39714711 GCF_015228065.2 Penaeus monodon
AATGGGGGGAAGGGGGGGAGGGGGGAAAGGGAGAGTGAGGGGGAACAAGGGGAGGGAGGGAGGGAGGGTGGAGGAGAAAAGGAGGGAAGGGATGAAAGAAAGGAAGGAGCTACGAGGAGAAAGGAAGGAAGGGAGGGAAGAAGGGAGGGAGGAAAAGAGAGGAGAGAGAGAGGGAAGAAGGATGAAAAGGGAGACGGGAGGGAGGAAAAGAAAGAAAGAAAGAGAAAGAGAGAGGAAGAAAGAAAGACAGATGAGAGAGAGGAGGAAGGAATGAGGGAGGAAAAAAGGATGAAAGACAGAGATGGAAGAAGAGACGAGAGCAAATTAAAAAAAGGATAGAAGATGGGGATGTAAAGGGATGCAGCAGTTGTCACACAAGAGTACCGCACAACACACCCGTGATGTTGCAGAGTGTTAAAAGTGGATGGTGTTCACGCAAGGGTTATTTAAAGAGGACAATATGCAGTGGGCTACATATTAAAGGCGACGGTCTGATAAGGAAGGTGTTGAAAGCTGGCGGAAACGATATATAGGATCACTGTACGTTGTCGCCAACCGCACCAGGCACGCGTCGACTAGACCAGGTACGAATGTTACATGGAGTGCGAAGTAGTGGCGTGACGAATGGCCTCTACCTTCCGCGTGCGTGCTTGCGTGCATCTGCGTGTCCGCGCTTATTTAGCAGTCATACCTACTGTGTTGGCATAATCTCTGTGTATCGTGTGTCTAGATCACTGCCATTATACATCGCTTCATTTATCTATGTCGTGTGGTTTTACTTGCAAATTATAGACTTTTTTTTGTCTTTCTCGTGTTTACATTATCAATGACAACTGCATAAAATGATTTACGAAACTTGAAATGAGCACACAATAAAATCTTTGTTAAGGAGGAAACCCTACAAGAGTGTCTGCCTACAAATCTTGTGTGTATACTTACTTACGCGCGCAAACACACAAACACGCTAACACACACACACACACGCAAAAACGCAAACACAAACACGCACACACGCAAGCACGCGCATGCGCGCACACACACACACATACATACACACACACACACACACACACACACACACACACACACACACACACACACACACACACACACACACACACACACACACACACAAAAAAAAAAAAAAAAAAAAAAAAAAAAAATCCAGTTGTATCAGCGAGTTAAGGTTATTACTTGAAACCTGTTTGAGACACCGAATATGGTATAAGAAAAAAACATGATGTAACCGCAAATATTTGTTGATGGAGGCGTACCACCTGCTATCATCTTCAACCCTGAAGGTGACATTAGGTATACCGAAACGCTGTCTCACTTTCTTCAATAGGCATCTGTGTTTACATTGCGGATATTTTTGAAGTCATCGCCTCGGCAGTGCATTGAAGGCATCTCTCCATGAGAATGCATACATGCATTTGGCTCACCGATGAGAATTTCGCGAGCTCTTATGGCACTGAGCTTACAAAGGTTCATGTGCAATGCGAAAGGCAGGGGCGCTCGGGGGACCGGAAGCACTTTTTATCCCTCGCGTAAAAGCGCAACTTCCAAGCGGGCGTTTTACATCGCCGCAGAATGAGCTCCTTCCACCTGCCGTGTCCTCCCCTTTACCTCTCTCTACGAATTCGCAGTCGGCCGGAACCGGTACGTGACTCTGCGCATGTGAATTGGCAAACGTCACGATTCTCTGTCAACGGTTATTCTAAAATGAATACTGCACAGCCTGTTTATATTTACAAAAAAGGACACAAAACATGACGACGTGAACGCCATTCAGTAGCACAGTTTCTTGCTCTCCCCTCATGGTCCGCTAACCTCATGAGGATCGTGAGTGTCTGTCAAGCACCTGCTGTTCCGCTCCGCTGCGTCGCCGCCGTTGACGTAAAGTTACAAATATGTTTGCGTCATTTTACGTGTCTGCGTCTCGTCCCGGCCGATGGAAGACTCGACCCGACGCGCGTCTGCCACGACCGAACCTCACAACAATCCCACTTCATTCAGGAAGCAACCATTCTCCGGCCGTTCTCCGTCGCTCCTCGCGTCACGTAGCACGCGCACGGGAAGCAAAGCAGCACGGCAAAAAGTGATATTAGCCTACTCCTGTCTACTTATTGCAGGTCGTAGTGCTGGAAAGGGTAATCACTTATTTCGAACGGATAGTCCTGTAACTAGAATGCACCAGCTAACACAGTACTGAATCAGTTCGTTCCACCGAATGGCCTCAACATCATATAATCCCTACATGCTTCGAATAGTAAAAAATCAGCACAAAATATGTTGCCTCGCGGGGGTTAGAAGAATAAAGCGCCGTCGAGGTCACTGTCCTGCGCAAGACCCCCCCCCCCCCACGGCCATGCCTCTCCTGCACCGTGGAAGAGTTTGTGTGTTACCGCAGATGGCGCCACCTCGGTCCCGCTGCTTCCCTCCGCTGGGCCTCCTGAGTGGACTCCGCTGTTGCCGGGACCTCCGCTGCCCCAACTGCATTTTCTTCTTTCGCCCAATATGCCTCTCACGGCCAAGGTGTTCTTTGTTTCTCGCGTAGATTTTAGTGCTCGTTATTTTCACCATTGAACTGCTGAATTTTATCTGTACCTCATTCTGCATCATAAAATCTCTTACCACTTTCAGACACTTAGTTATTTTCTAAGGTGACTCAATACTACATTTTTTACTTTTTATTTTCTATGCAAGCACAGACACCCTTAAAAAGTCACATAAGCCTCAAGCTAAAATCCGTGACAAGATCCATTTACCTCAGGATCTAGTAATCAATGTGAGGTTAGATTATCTGCGAGCTAAGTCCGGTGTAAAACTACTGCCCTGTAAGCCTGCCGAATTCTCAGTTTAGTTACATGGACATAACTATTCTACATTATGTTTCATCTCATGCGTTTGTCATACTGAGCGCACATGTGTAAGCTACCTCTTAATGGCCTCTCGCTGTGTTTGATGTCTAAAAAATAAGCTTTATCTGTTGTTTATCAAGAGAATTAATCTTTTCTCGCTTAAACCACATACAATATTCAACGTATTCCTTACAAAAACAGTAAACTATGTACTCTAAATCGGAACTTGTGAGAAAGTCCTTAAAAATGGTAATACTGAAGCAAGTAACAAACAAGCGGTTTACTGACCCACCAAAAACCTTGGTAGAGTGACCTTCAACAACAAGAGGCTCCCCAGAAACAGCGGTACTCACGCACAAACAATATATGCCCCGAGATAGCCGTGTGTCTCTGTGGCTTCTTCAAGAAGTGCTGATCGTTGGGTGCAAACAAGGTAAAAGAACAACCGAAAACAAACACTCGGTCTTCAAACGAGCCCTATAAACGCGCTGTAAACGTCGGGTATTGAACAACGAGGTGTTTAGCCATCCTAGACGGAGCTTCTTATCTCCGAGACACATGTCCAGCATCCATTACGCAGCGAGGACAAAGAAGCTGCTCGTCTCCAACAATCATTTTGTTCCTGGTTCGCGTAAAAGATCTAAGTGATGGCCGGTGATTGCTACCTGCTATTACGCCGTTCCTTGTCCTGCGACTGAATTGCCGATCGTCCGCACTACACTAAAGAACGCCTGGTAACGGCCATTTGTCCCTGGAACAGATATATATGTTGCCATTTGTCCGCTAGACAGATCGACGTCGTCCATTACTTTCGTTTCTTTCCACATCCTTAGGAATGTTGGTTGTTTTGCGTGAGAGAAGACCGTGAATCGCTACCTGTGCTCGAGAGACTTAAGTTAGCTCTTTGACACCAATCGTCCATTACACAACCAAAATTACTAGCTCCCATGTAAACAACTGTATATCGTTTCTTGTACCTGGATGTGATATACGTTCGCTGTCTCTCGAACGTATGCTCAACGTGCAATAAACCTTGTGTAAAGGAAGATATATAGTCACCCTTTATGCAAATGTATTTCAGCAACAAGGAACGATTGTAGACTGTCGTCCCTAAGCATTATCTCTCGCCCCATGGACCCTACACAGACACAGGTCGTCCCTTACAGGCACTGCTGTTCGTACCCAAAACCTACCTACCGAGAGAAGCTGCTCGCGTCCGGACCCTCTCGAAGATTAACCTTTGTCGTTCCCAATTCACGAAAGAACCAACAACAAGCGGCACTTGAAGGCCAATTTCTTCGGCGTCGCCTGCCAATACCACGAGGCTCGCTTGATCTTTCCTCTCCCGCCGCGACTCGCAATTCCGATCAAGCCCCGACGCCGGCGACACTTTTGACACCGCGATAACTGTTTGGTTTACACAGTCAATGGTAATACCGTGCAATTCCCGTCAGGACAACATAGAGTTGCGAGAATATTTGGCCTCACAGTTACCATTACAGACAGTATAACAGTCACGCCAAACGATGCAATTTGCGTCAATGGTTCTGCAGCATTGGTCGAGATCGACGCTACGGCGGCGGCTTGCAATGAATGCCAACGTAATATCAGTAACTGCAAGTTACATAGGCCTATCTATCCCAATGGAATCTTCCAAGTCGAATAAACACAAAGTAATGCCCGAGTGTTCTTAACTGCCAATAGCCTCGTTGCAATGAACAGCTGGCCGTAACTCGCGCCTCAACTCGGCCACTCGCGGGATCAGGAGAAGCAGCGTCAAGCGGGATACTTCGGCATCTGCTGCTAACACTTCGTTAACAGCAGACGAAGGCCATGCAGTCCGACTAATCAGCAGCTAATTAAGTGAGAGCTCATTTAAACGGCTGACTTAGCTCTCAGATTATTTTAATTCGTAAAACAATCCAGTATAAAACCCATTATCTGTATCATCATTATGCTTATCATCATTACCATATTTCTATATCATTATTACTGTTACTATAATCAATATTATTATTATCGCTATTGCTATTATTGATAACACTGTTATCAGTTTTAACTTTGGCAGTAGCAGTAGTATTCTTACTAATATTACCATTATCATAAAAATATTAGCACTCTTTATCACTCCAAAAATCA
>NC_051398.1:39722211-39724711 GCF_015228065.2 Penaeus monodon
TGTATATATCTATCAATACATCGCGCGCACGCGTACGCACGCACACGTACACTAGCCAAAAAAGGCCACAATACCTCTCACCAACATCTGGAAAGAGAAGAGCATTGGCCTTAAAACTAAGCTTATAATCCTAAACTCCCTGGTCTTTCCAATTGCATCATATGGTTCTGAATGTTGGGTACTTAAAAACACTATCAAGAGGAGAATGAAAAGTTTTGAAGAGTGGTGCTATAGGCAGACGATTCCTCAGAACAAGCTGTACAGAGAAGATTACCAATGACGAAGTTCTGAACAGAATCAATACCACTGACGGATTGTTTAACATCGTGCACAGTAGAAAATTACCTATTCTGAGGCATGTGCTACGGAGAGACAGTCTTGACAGCATCCTGCTCACGGGGATGGGCATAGGTAAAAGAGGAAAGGGAAGGCCTAAAACTATGTATGGTGATAACATCCAAAAATTCGTGGTCAATCTATGGTTGAAGGGAAAAGGCTGGCAGATGATAGGAGCAAATGGAGAAAGATGGTGAAAAGGGCCACAGCTGTTAAATTCTGAACTATCTGTCCTTGATGGTGATATATATACACACATATGTTTTTTGAGGATTTTCACATAAGTAACATACTTTGAGCAGCCCCCTCTTTCCACTCGGCGCCCCTGTCCTTCCCGTCTCGCTACTCGGGGCCTGTCGCGCCCTCCTTCACCCTCTGGCCTCGGGCGCCCTCCGTCCCTCAACCGAGCACAATAAATCCTCGAACCTTTCAGTCTTCAAACGCCGTTACCACATTGGCTTTTCAATGTGGGTGACCTCGGGGCAGCGGTGGGGACGAGTGCCTGGCTCCCCCGCGGCGGCAATTTCAACTCCCCGACTCCTGGCGACCTTTTTTTCGAATTTGGAAAGAGGGGAGGGAAAGGCAAGGGGGAAGGGGAGGGGAAGGGGAAGGGAGGAAAGAAGGAGGGAGGGAGGAAGGGCGGACGGAGTGAGTGAGTGAGGGAGGGACTGAGAGAGTGAGAGTGTGTGAGAGAGAAAGAGAGAGAGAGAGAGAGAGAGAGAGAGAGAGAGAGAGAGAGAGAGAGAGAGAGAGAGAGAGAGAGAGAGAGAGAGAGAGAGAGAGAGAGAAGAGGGATGGGGGTATTGTTTAAGTGCCTTTGTTGAGTCTCGAGCAAAATCCGCTCTATAACTGAGATAGGCTGCTGCTTCCAAAAGATTTCCTCGCCGTCTTCCTTCCCCTAATTCCATCTTGAAACTATTCTCCCCATCGCTCTCGGACGCACACTCAACTCTTCACCTTCCCTACTGCACACTCCGCCTTCCGGACGCATAATGAAGCTCGGTTTTAATGCCTCTTTGGATCGACATCAAAGGGTTCGTGGCAGCTGTTAATCCACTTGACTCGTGAGGGTTATACGATCTTTATTTTTTACTGTATTTCACCTCTTCCCGAGATCACCCTGCTCCTCCAGAAGGCTCCTCTCTCTCCTCGCTCGGTAACCCACACCCTCGAGGGCTGGGTTAATAATCCCCTTTCACCTCTCTCTCACGCCCTCGCTCTCTCTGTCTGTCCCTGTCTGTCTGTCTGTCTTTCTCCGTCTCTGTCTATGTCTGCCTGTCTGTCTATATGTCTGTCTGTCTCCGTCTCTGTCTATGTCTGCCTGTCTGTCTGTCTCTTTCTCTTTCTCTCGTTTCCTTTTTCCCTTTCCATCTCTGTAGTTTTTCTTATTTACTTTTTTAACACATCTATGAATGTATATGCTTATACAAAGTGAAATCATACGCCATGCCTACTATTCAATGCCTCATCTGTCAGTCCTTTTCCTCTTGTGTTCTGAGCCTCAACGAAACTGTTAATTATCCGGCACCGAGTTATATAACATATTTTACAGACTCTCCCGTGGATCCGTCTCTTCCTCTATAATTAGAACAAGTAATACCAGACACTTCGATTTCCACCCGAATATTTTCTTTCGTGAAAAAACCCTTTGATGAAGCCGTATTATCCTTCGGAAGCTCGTTCGGTCGGCTTTTATTTAATAATTGGGCTCGGAACTGCAAACATGGCGTTTCTTTGTGCGACCTCGTACGTTTGACAATCTGTCTTCCCAGCTGGTGATTTCTACATCCCGCACAGGTGTGTTTACAGCGCACATGTGGCACGTTCAATAACTGTGAGGTGTTTTCCTTTCTCTTTTTCGTTTTCTCTCTTATTCGATATACCAGTTTCCATTCTATAACTGGACTTTTTTCATAGATGAATGTTACGCTTGACTTTCTAAGCGCGAGCTTTGGCTTTGATTAGTTTAGTGATGCATAATCGGTGTTTTTTAAATATTAGAAGTGATTAGGCTATAGAAGAATGAGTAGTGTAATACCATGTATCTCCATTTGATCTGTATTTGGCACAAATCTCTCTCTCTCTCTCTCTCTCTCTCTCTCTCTCTCTCTCTCTCTCTCTCTCTCTCTCTCTCTCTCTCTCTCTCTCACACACACACACACAC
>NC_051398.1:39727211-39729711 GCF_015228065.2 Penaeus monodon
CATAAAAAATCATTAATTGTTGCTATGCTAAAAATAAGCACCACTATCATTATCTTATCACCATCATACAACTATCTTTGTCTCCCTGCCTCCTCCTCTCACTCCCTTTCCCTCTTCCTCTCATTCCTTGTCCTTACCCTCCCTCCGTCTACCTCTCCTTCCTCCTCCCTCTTCCTTACTTTCCTTCCCACTTCCTCTCCCTCTCCCTTAGTCTCCCTCCTATTCCCTCTCTGCCCACTGGCCAAGGAAATATATGATTCCCAGATTGGAACGCGTGAAATATGGAGGCTGTTTGTCACTTTCTAATGCCCCCTTGTTTCGCTGCCTTTGCTTTATATACAAATAGTTCCCGCGTCCAGCCAAGGTAAATCAAAGGAAATCAAGTTCCCTTTTCCATTCTTTCTTTATTTTTCATTCCGTTATTACTATTTCAATTGGCTTGTTTGTTTTCTTTCCGCTAGTCTTCTGTTTCCTCCTCAAGTGCTCTTCTGCAGATCGCATCTGGGTTGAGCTTTCCATCTTTCATCATATATTTGGTTCTATTTTTAGGCTTCGCTATTCCCCCTTTCTCTCTTCCTCTTCCATCTCCTTTCGGCGTAATCTCATTATCATTCAGTTATTCATGAGGCTTTTAACAGCTCTCTTTTCGGCTTCTCTATCTCGATGATAAGTTTACTTTGTTTTTTATTTTTGGTGTGTCCATACGTCTATTTATCTCTCTGTCTAATTATCTAACTATATCTATATCTACCTTCCTACGCACCCATACACAAGTTCGCGCGCGTACGCACGCACGCACACATACACAAAATATATATATATATATATATATATATATATATATATATATATATATATATATATATATATATATGTATATATATATAACAAAATACCAAGCGCACGCAGACGCAAATACCCATATAGCCCGTGACCACTCCTTCGCCCACCTTCACTACCAACATTCGGGAAGCATTTCCAACTTTGCCCCTTTTCCATTTCCTGTCCAAGTCTCTTTTGTCGCCGCAAATTCCCGTCAGGCGTCTTCAGAGATCTCCTAATCCTCCTCCTTATCCTCCCTCTTCTCCTTCTAATCTCCATCTCCTTCTCCTTCTCCTTCTTCTTCTCCTCCTCCACTCTTTTTCCTCTCTTCTCCCCTTCCTTCATTTCCACCTCAACTTCCCCCCCCCCCCACCACCACCATCTTCTCATCACCCTCATCCCCTCTCCCCCTCCCCATCCCCCCTCCCCCTCCATCTCCACCTCCACCTCTTTCGCCTTCCCTTATCCCTTTCTTCCTTGCTCCACTTTGTTTTCCGAGGACCAGCCTTCGACTGACCCACGCCTCCCCCCCCTCCCCCCTCTCCTCAGGAACCCTTTTCTCTCAAATATAAACAACGCATAATTCAACTAGCGCGAACTTTTATCGGCGCTAACTTTTCTCTTGAGGAGATTAGCCCCGCCCATTTTTCCTGTCGATGTTAACTTTGGAGTCATTAGGAAAATTAACTTATTTACTTTTTTTTTTTTTTTTTTTTTTTTTGGGGGGGGGGCAGTGTCTTCCGTCGATTTTTTCTTCCCGAGGCCATTTTAATTTTTTTTTGTCTAATTGCCATCTATATTTTTTTCGACTTCCAAGCTTTAAGACGAAGACATTACTGACACAGCTCTAAAATATAAGAGACTAAAGGCAAAGAGAAATGACATAAAAAAAACTACAGCAATAATAATAATAATAAAAGAAATAGTAATAGTAGTAATAATAATAATAATGATGGTGATCATAATAATAATAACATTAATAATAATAATAATAATGATAATAATAATAATAATAATAATAATAATAAATAATAAAATTAATAATAATAATAATAATAATAATAAAAATAATAATAACAACAATAATGATAATAGAAGCAATGATAACAATAATAATAATAATAATAATAATAATAATAATAATAATAACAATAATAATAATAATAATAATAATAATAACAATAATGATAATAGCAGCAATGATAATAATAATAATAATAATAATAATAATAATAATAATAATAATAATAATATCAATAATAATAATAATAACAATAACCAAGATAATCATTAGTATTATTACCATTGTGATCACTATTTTCATCACTGGGAAAATGATTGACAAGAAAGATGGGCAATAGAAAAGACAAGATTACTGGCCCTCTTGCGTGCAATAACCATATTAACTTTATCATTATCATTATCATTATTACTATTATTACTATTAATTACTATCATTATCATTACTATCATTATAATCATCATTATTATCTGAAGTAGTAGTATATATTATTATCATTACCACTATTATAATTATTTTCATTATCATTACAGTCATTGTCATTATCATTATCATTAATATTACTCTTAGTAGCATTAACGCTATTCCTTTCTACTACTACTACTATTGCAAAACCAATTTAAATATCCCTGAAAATCAACACATAACAGAGCTCTC
>NC_051398.1:39747211-39749711 GCF_015228065.2 Penaeus monodon
GGTTTTCAATACGATGGGGTAAACATTGGCGCGACAACTGAATAACCAAGTTTGAAAGTTTGAACGTTTGTTTCTGTATATTTTTAATGTTCATATTTCCGGGAATGAAAGCTGTAAAGATAACGCTCGCTGAATACACGGAGTATGTGGAAGGCCTCTCGTTTTTTAAGAGATAGGGCTGGCACTCAGTGCCATCTCGTATAACGTGGCAAGGGAACTGTCTCAACATCGACAACGATGGCCCTTTGGTAGCTACACGCATTCAGTGTCAGAAACCAGGATATCAACTCCCTCATACCTCATCCGGATCAGCACAGGCATCACACAGGGTCGCAAACAGATCCCGTTATGAAGGAAGCCGAAGGATCATAACTTCTACATACTGCGTTCAGTACGTGTCTCGTAGTCCCATTGTCATAAGCTGAACATCATCACTACGCATCTAGACACGAATTTTACAACAAAGAACTAAAAATAGAATCTAATTCCAAAACAAAATCATACGATGCCTTAAGCAACTCACAATCTAGTTGCACGGCTTAAAGTATAGGGTAGAAGGAGGGGAAAGCTACCCAACCCTAATGCTGGAGTTGATGTCATTTAGAGAAGGCACGAGAGATATGCGGTTTTAGAGCGGCGTCGCAAGAGCATGAGGCCCAACATAGTATTAGTTCGTATAACATGACCCTGGACCCTGGATACTGTGGGGCCGACCAATGCATTCCGAGGGTTGCATGTACGGCTTAGGAAGAGGGAAATAGTCCGCCATAACCTTGATGATATATATGAAATAAATAGTTGCAAAAATGCTGAAATGCCAACTATGAGTTAGTTTTTTCGGCTTATTAAAATATAACTAATGATGACGATGATGTTGATTCGGAAGCTAATGAATGATGATGATGATGATGATGATGATGATGATGATGATGATGATGATGATGATGATGATGATAAGTATTAGAATAAGAATAAAAATTCTACTACTACTAACAGTAGTAGTAATAACATAAATTAAAATCACAATAATAATATGAACAATTACAACAAGAACACTAGTAATGACAACACATCTACTTCACCTTGGCCTATATCAGCAGATAATCGATTGGAAGCCCGGCCATAAAAAGGCCAATTCTGTTTTTCTTCCAAAACGGGGAGGGGGCTATCTTGCACAAAAAAATCTTATCAATATGGATGTGTGTGCATGTATATGTGTATGTGTTTGTTTGCTTGTTTGTTTGTATATATGTGTGTGTGTGTGAAAGCACGGGGGCCAGTTTGCATGAAACGAAACGGTACAACCGTCAATCGGCCGATAAATTACATCTGCATTGATCCCCACCCCCTTTCCCTTCCTCCTCGCTCTCTCTCTCTCTCTCTCTCTCTGTCTCTCTCTCTCTCTCTCTCTCTCTCTCTCTCTCTCTCTCTCTCTCTCTCTCTCCTCTCTCTCTCTCTCTCTCTCTCTCTCTCCTCTCCCCTACCTCTCTCTCTCTCTCCTCTCCCTACCTCTCTCTCCCTCCCTCCCTCCCTCCCTCTCCTCCCTCCCTCTCTCTCTCTCTCTCTCCCTACCTCTCTCTCTCTCTCTCTCCCTACCTCTCTCTCTCTCTCCCTCTCTCCCCTCTCTCTCTCTCTCTCTCTCTCTCTCTCTCTCTCTCTCTCTCTCTCTCTCTCTCTTTCCCTCTCCTTGTAATCCATCTCCACCTTTGTCCCAACCCCGTAATCACTCCTACCCTCCCCTCCCCTACCCTTTCCAATACCCACCCTCCCCTTACCCCTTTCCTTTCTCCCTATCCTTCCTTTCCTCTCCCTTTACGTCCTTTCCCTCTCTCCCTTTACCTCCTTTCAACTCTCCCCCTTTTCCCTTCTTTCCTCTCCACCCTTCCCCTCCCACCCCTCCCGCGCTCCCTCCCTCCCTCTCACACGCCCACGACAACACAAATCCCTTTGATAAACACATAAGCAGCAACGAGCCAAGAGAAAACAGGAAGGCGGAGGAGGATAATTTTGCCTCGCGGGGGGTGGGGGGGGTGGGGAGGGGGAAGGGGAGGGGGAGGGGTGTAGTCTGATATTGCAGGATAATTTGGGTGGAGGAAGATCAACCAAGAACGCCTGGACAAAGGGGAAATGGCAGATAGACAGAACAAGAAAATCAGGGGAAGAGAAAAAGAAAGAGAAAGAGAGAAAAAAAAGAAAAGGGAACAACAGATGAAGAATGGAGTATTAGAAAGAAAAGAAAAGAAAGAAAAAAAAAAAAAAAAAAAAAAAAAAAAAAAAAAAAAAAAAAAAAAAAAAAATATATATATATATATATATATATATATATATATATATATATATATATATATATATATATATATATAATAAAATAAAGGTAAATAACATGCAAAGAAATTAGAGGAAAAACAGGAAACGTAATGGGACATAAAGCGGAAAAGGAAGGAAAAGAAAATAAGAATATCCAAAGGAAGAAGGGGGGAAAAGCGGGCCAAGAAACAGG
>NC_051398.1:39754711-39757211 GCF_015228065.2 Penaeus monodon
CAGCAGCAAACGCGTACTTGAGATAAGACTCGAGGACGTGCAAAATATGGATTGCACGAGCGGCACCAGAGTACATGTGCACTCTCACGTGTTCTGGGACTAAGGCTGTGGCGGCCTTCCTTGCCCCTGCCACCTTCCCTGTCTCTCTCCCGGCTCTGTCTGTCTGTGTGTCTGTCTGTCTGTGTGTCTGACCTTCACTTATGCAGTGGAAACTATAGTACACAGAAAAAGTGCATATTTATTCCAATTAAAGGTGCGCATGATACGCCCGTATATCCACTAAATCTACTTATAACCGGAAAAGATCGGGAAAAGAACAGATGGGAAACAGAATGAAGAAGTGCAGGAGGAACAGGAGGAAATATAGTTGGGGTTGGAAATGGAGGAGGAGGAGGAGGAGGAGGAGGAGGAGGAGGAGGAGGAGGAGGAGGAGGAGGAGGAGGAGGAGGAGGAGGAGGAGGGATGGAGGGAAAGAGAGCGAAAGAGAGAGCGAGGAGAGAGAGAGAGAGAGAGAGAGAGAGAGAGAGAGAGAGAGAGAGAGAGAGAGAGAGAGAGAGAGAGAGAGAGAGAGAGAGAGAGATAGCAAAAGAAAGCAATTGATAACGAGAATTCTTTGAAAGAAGCTCAAGCGTTTTTAGCCTTCCCGCGGCACACACAACCCGGCCTTTGCTCAAAACTCGCTCCCGACCGCAGATGGTATCAACTCTCCGCATCTCTCGCCACCTTATAATCTCCTTTCAGCCTGCGCTACTTCCCCAGACCACCCCCTCTCGCCCTTCTCCCTCTCCCTTTCCCTATTGCCCCTCTCCCTCTCCCTCTTCTCCCTATTCGTCTCGCGTCTCTCCCTCTCCCTCTCCTCCCTATCCGTTTCGCCTCTTTCCCTCTCCCTCTCCCTTCCCCCTCACTCCCACCACAAAGACTCTCTCTCTCTCTCTCTCTCTCTCTCTCTCTCTCTCTCTCTCTCTCTCTCTCTCTCTCTCTCTCTCTCTCTCTCTGTCACACACCTAATCACCCAATCACTCACTCACTCACCCACTCAGTCACACTCACACTTACTTACTCACACACACACACACACACACACACACACACACACACACACACACACACACACACACACACACACACACACACACACACACACACACACACACACACACACACACACACACACACACACACACACACACAGTACCCACACCACGTCGGCAACCTTCCACGCCCCCCTGCACGCGAGCTTTTGTCCCGCCCTTCATTAACACCTCCTCCTCCACTCACGCCCCTTTATCTTCATTCCTTTAAATCCTCTTCGTGCCCATTCTCTCGCCCTCAAGGGACAGCATGATGCCACGTGGACTAAAAGGGGCGATCGCTGAGGACACAGCAACGTGCTCAGTGACGCGGATCAATTACCGTGCAGGTGTGCCTAACGACCGCGGGAGGGGGGGGGGGATTCGAGCGAATTGCTGATGCAGGAGTTAATAATGGTTATGGATTGCCGTCGTTTGAAAAAGTCATGATTAAAAAAAAACGAAGTGCACTTAAATCACGTTTATTTTTTATATAACAAAAAAAAAATCATGATAGGGTGCCAGCGATGAAAAGGCTTCAAATTCACATACATTAACAAACGATGATGATGATGATGACAACTATTATTATTATAATCTGTATTATAATAATACAATACTGAAGATGATGAAGATTATAATGATAATAAAGATGGCGATAATAATGATAATAAGGATGGCGATTATAATGACGAGGACGACGAGGGCGATGATTATTATCATCATCACCACCATTATCATAATAACAACCATAAACCAACACGGAGTTCGGCCTTGAATCGCCAAGCGCTCGCCTCCCGCCTCGTCCGGAAGCAAAACATTTTCCCCTAAAGCGAAGCCACCTTGAAGAACAAAGTTAACATTGACCGACACACAACCGGTTTTAAAACATTCACCAACCGTTATAGAAAAGAAAAAGAGGAAGGAGAAGAAAAAAAGAAGAAGGATGACATTTTCTTGACATTTCTCCGCCCTTCTAACCTCTCCCCCACCTACCCCCCCCCCAAAAAAAAAAAAAGGTGACCCTAGGGAGAGCGAATAAAAGCGGCGAGAACGCGCGGGAAAATTCCTGGACAAGCGAAAAATCTCGGCCCAGAGGACTTTACCTCGGGGTTCCGGCGACATAACTCTACTTAAAGAGCGGAAAGGAATTAAAAAGAAGTGAAGGTTTACTCCCCCGACGTGCAATTGCAAGGCCGTTTCCCCGCCGCTCCGTCCATCTTCCCGCTCTTTTACGAATGACGTCATGTGGTTCCTCTTGACACACATCGCGAGGGGGGGGGGGGGTTGGAGCGCCGGAGGTTTCCCGCTAGAAGGCGAGTCGCGAGGTTCTCCTTCTAAAGCGTTATGAGGATTTCCCTTTCCAAAAAACAAACATACGAGGTAGTTTCCCCTGTAAAAAGGATATGAGGTTCCCGCCGTAAAGTAAT
>NC_051398.1:39762211-39772211 GCF_015228065.2 Penaeus monodon
AGAAAGTAACAATAAAATAGTAATAAATAATAACTAACAATAACGACAACAACCACAACAAAAACAAAAACACTAACCACAACAAAACACCAACCACAACCACAACAAAAACAGCACCAACCACAACAAAAACAGCACCAACCACAACAAAAACAGCACCAACCACAACAAAAACAAAAACAGCACCAACCACAACAAAAACACCACCAACCACAACAAAAACAACACCAACCACAACAAAAACAGCACCAACCACAACAAAAACAGCACCAACCACAACCACAACAGAAACAGCACCAACCACAACAAAAACAGCACCAACCACAACAAAAACAGCACCAACCACAACCACAACAAAAACAACACCAACCACAACAAAAACAACACCAACCACAACAAAAACAACACCAATCACAACAAAAACATCAATCACAACCACAACAAAAAACAACACCAACCACACCACAACAACACCAATCACAACCACAACAAAAACAGCACCAACCACAACCACAACAAAAACAGCACCAACACCAACCACAACAAAAACAACATCAACCACAACCACAACAACACCAACCACAACCACAACCACCCCCTGAACCCACCAGGGCACTCTCACAGGAAAGCCCGGGCCCGACGGCAATAAAGCGCGTGTCTTTGTTTCTTGTTTCGCATTATCTCGCGAGTTACGACGCCGGCCTTCTGCAGGTCAGAGAAACGCCGCCACTGCGTCCTTGCGGGACCGAAATGGGGCTCGAGTTATTGGGGGGGGGGGTATGGGGGTAAGGGATAAGGGGGAGATGGTGGGGTAGGGGAGGGGGAGGGGGGAGGGGGGGAAGGGGAGGGAGAAGGGGATGAGGTATGGGGCGTGGAGGAGGGGGTGTTATGGGGGAGAGTGAGAGTGGGAGGTGTGGGGGTGTGATGGTGGGGGGAGGGAGGTGAGTTATGGGGTGTGTGGGAGGGAGGAGGGTGTGAGCTGATGGAAAGGGGATGAATTACGGGGGAGGGGTACGGTGGGGACGGTGTGGATGGGGATGGGGATGGGGGCCGGGTGGGTCGGGGTCGGGGATGAAGGCGGAGACGGGTTGGTGTTGATGTTGGTGATGGAGGATGTGCGGGGGTCGGTGGTCCTAGCATGGTGGTGAAGGTGATGAATAATGAAAGATTCCAAAAGTTCAAATGCCCACGCACGTCCGCGCAAACACGAGCGAACACAAACACAAACACGCATGCAAAAACACACACACACGCTCAAACACACACACACACACACACGCACACACACTTCACTTCCTACAGCCGCCATAAACTCCATTCACGACCTCTGCATCAGCCTTACCCCCCCCCCCAACCTTCCCTTCATCAAACCCTAAAATCACCCCCCTCCCCCTCCCCCCTCCCCCATCCCACGCACACGCCGAGCAAGAAACAGAGAGGTAAAAAGCACACAGATAAAGCCCCTAAGCAATATAAGCAAGGAGACGGAAGATTACATACCAATAAACAAGTAAACAATCTAGTAAACAAACTAGCAAACACGTAAACAATCACACAAGTAAAAAATCTAGCAAACAACAAGCAAACACGTAAACAATCAAACAAACCAACATGTAAACAATCAAATCAAGCAAACAAGTAAACAATGAAAGAAATAAACAAAGGGCTCAAAGGGAAAACACTTTTCTTTTCCCTTCATGTTTTCTTTCAGCGCCTTTCAGTGTCTTCGGGAACGAATAACCTTTTTTCAAACTATCCCTTCAGCAAAAGAAAAGGCAAAACTGCAGCAACAAGAGAGGACACAATGACAAATAGAATCATAAAAGCAAAAGACTAAAACAAAGAAAAAGAAGATAGAAAAAAAATCCACACCAAAACAAGAATCATAAAAGCAAACAAAATCATAGTAATAAACAACGAAATAAATAAATAAAAATAGAGAGAGAGAGAAAAAAAAAACACCCATAAATTTTAAAACAGAATCACCCCCCCCAAAAAAAAAAAAAGGTCCAAGCCAATCCCACAATAACAAAAACAACAACAACAACAAAGAAGATCCCGAGCCATAGTCCATGCGGGTGATCCATTACGGCTGATGTTACGACCAACAAAGGCATCCACCGTCAAATTGGAGGGTCGCACGCGGGGCCGATTGTCAATATGAAGATGGACTTTTTACCTGCCCTTTTCTCCTCCCCTTCCCCCTCTCCTCTCCTCTCCTTCCCTCCCCTCTCTTATCCTCTCCTCTCCTTCCCTCTCCTCTCCTCCCCTTCCCCGTCATCGCCTCCCCTCGCTTTCTTTTTAATTCGGTCTGGTTCATGCGGTGCCCTTTGATGAATGGGTGCCGGTGCCCTGGGCAGGAACGGTGCGGTATTCATAAAGGAGAGAATATTGAAATGACAATGGCCATGATGATTAGGATCATGTTGGTGATGATGATAATGATAGATGATGATACATAATGATAGATGATGATAGATAATGATGAAAATGATGACGATGATGATAATGATGACGATGACGATGATGATGATGACAGATGATGATGATGATGATGATGATGATGACGATGGTGCTTCTGGTGCTGATAATAATAATAAAAATAGTAATATCAATAATAACAATAATAATACTAATAACTAAACTATTATACATACATACATACATACATACATACATACATCCACACACACACACACACACACACACACATATATATATATATATATATATATATATATATATATATATATTATATATATATATATATAGTATATATATATATATATATATATATATATATATATATATATATATATATATATATATATATATATATATATATATATATATATATGATTAGAGCAAACTAGTATCCGCCATGTGAGTAAGCTCTAATGAGATCACAAATTAAAATGCATCACAATGGGTTCTTTGTTAAAAAAATAATCAAGCAAACAACCCTGGTCACAATTTCCTTTCGTGCAATGCCTTTTTATGAACAATTCACTGACAAGGGCTAATTAAATTGCAACGTTGTTAATGGGAATCAGTACTTGAGATTCATCGATTCCCAATAACAAAGCGAAAGCTTTTAAATTATAAAGGAACGGAACAAATACAATTAATCCAAAATTATATGCAGTATCGACGTATCGAAAAATACATTTACTTTTAAATGATATTTAGTTTCCCATCGAAACAACAGACACAAGTACACACTTAGAACACACACGAACAGCTGCATAGAAAATTATGAAAAAATAATTGAATATGGAATAAATATATTCATAAAAGATGTGAAAAAAATAAAGATTAAAAATTGAGGAAAGAAAACACTAGACAAGAGAGGGAGGATAATAATCCACAAAGAACAAAAAAACTCTTTGAAACATCAGACTCCTCCCCTCAAAAAAAAATATATATATGTATATAATAATAATAATAATAATAATAATAATAATAATAACAATAATAATAATAATAATAAACTAAATAAATAATAATAATAATCTAAAAGTAACATAAAAAGACTAAAAAGCGAGCGGGACGAAGAGAGCGCGAGTGCCGGAGAGGCGAGGCGAGGGCGGCCACACGCGGCGCCGGGAGGCCCTTCGCGCGCTCCCAAGGGCCGCGTTGAGCCACCTCGCCGCCCTTGCCTCGAGGACCCTCCAGCCACGCTCCGAAGGGCGCCGACCCGCTGCTTCAGCATTGCTCCTTCGCCCTTATCGACATCCCTGGCACGGGCGTCTTCTTCTCCTCGAGACTCCGTGTGACTCGGGTTTATGTTGTGCTGCTCCCTGGCCGCTGGGGGAGGTCAGGGCGGGTCACGAGGCCCTTCGCCTCCGTCGGTCGGCCTCTGCTTTCAGGCCTCTGCCCCTGTGTGTGTGTGTGTGTGTGTGTGTGTGTGTGTGTGTGTGTGTGTGTGTGTGTGTGTGTGTGTGTGTGTGTGTGTGTGTGTGTTCCTTATTTGCTTCATTATTTTGATATAATTATGAAAATGATGATGATGATGATGATGATGATGATGATGATGATGATAAAACAATAATAACTATCATAATCACCATTACCACTATTACTAAAACACTATATACACGCATAACTATAATTGTTTTTATGCATACACGTACATGTGCATGCTTATATACAAGCATATATTTACATACATACACACAGTAATAACGTATAAACTCGCATGTACCGCATACAATAATAAATCCGAACTAGATTTTAAGTTCTGATAACATGCCTTCATGCATGACAAAATCACATAGTCAGCTGCATTTGACGATAATAAGCTGCTCGTAAAACCCGTTAATCTGGAAATTACGACGCAAAAAATATCAAACTGCTTGCCTCAGAATTGGCATAGGCCGGTGCCACAGCCTCGTCATCAACCAACTTGGCATGATATGAACTGGAAGTCTCTCTCTTTCTCTATATCTACCCCTATCTCTAGCTCTGTCTGTGTCTGTCTGTCTGTCTGTCTGTCTGTCTGTCTGTCTGTCTGTCTGTCTGTCTGTCTGTTTGTCTGTCCGTCTGTCTGCCTCCATCTCCTCCTCCTCCTTCTTCTCTCTCATTCTCATTCCCATTTTCATTCTTGCTCTTAATCTTCCACTTACTCTCACTCTTACTTTCACTTCCTTTCCCTTTCCCTTTACGTCTCTGTTTCTCTTCAATCTCTCTCTCCTTCTATCTCTACCTTCTACTTCTCATTTTCTTTCTCCTTTCTTCTCTTCCTTTCCCTCCGGATCAGGAGGGAAATATTATAAAGAGGAAAAATGCTCATGCGCGAAAATACACAGACACACACACACACACACACACACACACACACACACACACACACACACACACACACACATATATATATATATATTCTAATTCTATTACATACATTAGCATATGTACATATATATCCACCTACACATTTATATACAGTATATGCATGCAGCCTAGCACCCTCGCCCTCTGATTCAACATCACAAAGCCTTCACAAAGATGGAGAAAAAAAAATTCCCTTTAACATACGGACTCGAGATCGCTGAGAATATTACCATAAATCTTTGACGTTATGGCGTGAGAACATGGCCAAGGAGGAAAGGGGGGGGGGCTAGTCGGGAGAAGTTGTGGGAAGGAGATGATGGGGGGGAGGAGGAGGAAGGGGAGAAGGAGGAGGAGAAGGAGGAGGAAGAGGAGGAAGGGGGAGGTAGGAGAGGAAGAGGAAGAGGAGGAGGAGGAGGAGGAAGGGGGAGGAAGAGGAGAGAAGGAAGGGGGGGAGGAGGAGGAGGACGAGGAGAGAAGGAAGGGGAGGAAGGGGAGGAGGAGGAGGAGGAGGAGGAGGAGGAGGATATGCCGGAAGAGGAGAGGAAGAGGAGGGGAGTAGTAAGGAGGATGAAAAGGAATACAAGAAGGAGAGAGAGAGCGGAAACGGCAGCAGGGTGAACAGAGGAGAAGGGGAGGACGAGGAGGATGAAGGAACCGCTCCAGGCTTTGGAAAAGCGCTGGAGATGGAGAAAAAGACTCAGTAAGGACAAGGATGACAAGAAGAATGTGATCATGTGGATGAGGAAAAAGAAAAAAAAGTGAAGTGAGAAGTAGAGAAAACAGAAAGAAGGGAAAGAAATAGGGAGAGTGAAGGAGGGAAGGAAGGAGAGAGAGGGGAGGGGGAGACAGATAGATGGACAGATCAATAGATAGAGAGGGATTGAGGGAGGGAGGGGGATGGAGAGAGAGAGAGGGGAAAAGAGGGACAGAGGGAAAGAGGGAAAGAGAGAAAGAGAAAGAGAGAGAGAGAGAGAGAGAGAGAGAGAGAGAGAGAGAGAGAGAGAGAAAGAGAAAGAGAAAGAGAGAAAGAGAAAGAGAGAGAGAGACTCCTTTTTAATAAAACCTCCATTAATATTCATGGTGAAATAGCACTATAGCACTATAGCACTTAACAAGTAGCCAGTAATTTGCAAATCTCTGCAACGCTTTTCACACAAAAACCGTCATCACATTAAACACATGCATTGGTGTTGATCGGTTTATTTTAGTCCCAATGGAAGTAAATAAAGGATTCGCTTTTACACTCCCATATCCAGTGTGTGTGTGTGTGTGTGTGTGTGTGTGTGTGTGTGTGTGTGTGTGTGTGTGTGTGTGTGTGTGTGTGTGTGTGTGTGTGTGTGTGTTTATTTAGGCATGTGTATATGTAAAATACATATAAAAAATATGTATAACGGTAACTTACTGATAAAAAGGTAAAACGAAAAAAAAATATAATCAGAAAATGGCATTTTAAAAATGGTGGTAAAAACACCTGAAAATATCAAGTTATATGAAATAAAATACAAATAATACTGAGATGAATTACTCCAGATATTAAATTTTCCCCTGGAATGGCACTTTCATCCGACCACAGTTCAGGCTCTTTCAATAAAGAACGAAAGAAGAAAAACTGAAAACAAGAAAAAAAAAGAAAAGAAAAAAAATAAATAAAATGAAAGAAAGAAAGGAAGAAAATAAAAAAAAATATATAGTTTTCCTCCCTCCCTTAAGAAGAAAAAAAAAGCCAGACCATCTTTTACCCCAAAAAGTAGGCTTTCACCTTCTTCCTGTCTCATCAAAAGTAAAAGATGGAAGAGGCAACTCGACCTCCCCTCTTACCTCCCCCTCCCCCCTCGCCCAACCCCTTTCCAACCCCCCCCCCCTCCTGCTCTATCCCTTGCCCCTACCACCGCCTGCACCTCAAGCCCCTCCCTTCCCTTCCCTCCACTCATCCTCCATGCCACCCCCACCCCCACTACACCCCTAACCCCTGTCCCTATCCCAGCCCTACTCCCAACTCCTTTTCGCCCACCGATCCCATCTCAACCTCACTCCTGTAAGTCAAACCCCACTGCCTTACCCAACTCCACCCCATCACACCCCTAGCCCCCTTCTGGCACCCCAACTCCACCCCACTAGATTTCCTCACCCTCTTCCACCATTCTAACCCCACCCCGTCACACCTCCTCCCCACCACACCCCTTCCCTCCCTCTTCCCCCATCCCGACCCCCCCTTCACACCCCCTCCCCCATCCCAACTCCCTTCCCTATCCCAACCCCACTCCATCACATCTCCCTATCACACCCCTTCCCCTCTTCCCTGCCTCTTCCCCCCATCCCAACCCCCCCATCACCCCCCCCCCCCACCGTCGCTAGACCTTAAACCCGGATCTTGCACGATGAAACTGCAAGACAGCTCATCCTCTTGCTCTAAAATTAAAGCGAGAAAGGCGGCGCTGAAGAATCTTTGGGATTACGACCCACGTCTTCATATCTAAGATCTTGTTTTCCCTTCCGCGTCGACAAGACGGGGGGGGGGGGGGCGAGATGAAAGGGGGAAAGGGAGATGATAAGAAAAAACGAGAATAGGGGAGAAAGAAAGTGAAGAGAACAAAGGAACAAAGAGCGATAACGAATTGATAAAAAAAGGGTGAGGAAAGTGGGGTTGGGGGGGGGGATCCATAACAAGAAAGATTTTTAAAAATTGGAGGGAATGAAAAGAAAACGAGAAATAAAACGGAGAAGAAAAAGGGTGTTTGTGTGGTGGTGGTGGGGGGGGGGGGGGGGTCAGGGCAGAAGAAGGAAGTGATTTAGACGGAGGATTCCTCGTAAGTAATATCTGGGAGAAAAATCTCTCATTTCACATCATCACTCAACTTTCTAGCAAAAAACACTGAAGATAAAACGAACGAACGAAAAAAGATAAAAATAAAATAATAAAGTTCCCTCCACAATCAGACATTCTCCACGGCCTTCTTTACCCTCCCCCCCCCTTCCCCTCAAACTCTCCCCCTCGTCCCCCTTTTCCATCACTTTCCCCTCTGATCCACCCCTACCCTCCCCCCTTCCAACCTGAGAATGCCGCGAACCAACCCAAGAGGTAAAGACGGTATTTACGCCGGAGAAGTCACACGCCCAAGAAAAAAAATCTTCAATTAGATGATTCTGATTTTTATCTTATCATTTTGTTATCGTTATTGTCATCATCATTTTCTTTTTTTTCTATTTTTAGGTAGCGGGTGGGTGAGTACAGGGTGCCCGGGGATTATGATGAAGAAGAAGAAGAAGAAGAAGAAGAAGAAGAAGAAGAAGAACAGGGCCAGAAGATGAAGAAGAAGAAGAAGAAGAATAGGGCCAGAAGAAGAAGAAGAAGAAGAAGAAGAAGAAGAAGAAGAAGAGGAGGGCCAGAAGATGAAGAAGAAGAGAAAGAAGGTATATTCCAACAGGACCTCCGTTGTTTTTCGAAGGGATAACACACGGGATATTTGTGGCCGGTCGGGACGTGTTTACGAATGCGCGAATGGGGAGAAATGGCTTATTGGCAACGCTTCTTCGGGCCGGCGTTCGCAATTGCTATTTTTCCTATTTCTCTTTTCTCTTTGAGCGAATGATCCTCCTTTTTTACGTTTGTGTCGATAGTTATGAAAATATCATCCTTGTCTTGAAAAAGTGAGAGAGAGAGAGAGAGAGAGAGAGAGAGAGAGAGAGAGAGAGAGAGAGAGAGAGAGAGAGAGAGAGAGAGAGAGAGAGAGAGAGAGAGAGAGAGAGAAAAAAATATATATATATATATATCGTAAAGTTCAATTTTCCATTCAACTTGGCGGATTGCATTATGGAATCATATATTCATATAAATCCTACAAAGCGTTTCCTTAGATGTGAAAACTTGAAAAATAGCGGCCCAATGTTGAATATACTCTGCAAATAATGTTAAACAAGATATTTTGTATGAAAATTATAATCACATAACATTTGTATATTCATGCTGCAATTACCGCTAATCTATGCCAATTAGTCTATACTAAGAAAATTATGGAAATGTGTACGTAAAAAGGACACATATATAATATAATACCCTACGTGAACGAATACTAAAATAATCATGTATATATACCTTATGGCACTGAAAAGAAAACTATACAGTGCCAACTAACGTCTCTGACTTAAACAAGTGGGGGAAATGATCCCTATGGTACTTGCATTAACAAGAATTATTACGATTTTTTTCTTCTTCAACGATTAAATATTCGAACTACGGGTAGTGAAATGCCTGTACAAGGATATCTTACTTAAGCAAGTCAGAATACAAACTCCATATTCTTAAAAAACAGAACAAAATATATATCTTTCCTTCACTAAACAAGACATTTAAAATACATACCTAGAAAAAAAAAATAATTCATTAAACAAAAGGGTATTAGTAACAAAGACGAAGACACTTCAAATACTCATAAAAAAAAATCCAAATGTTTAATTTCCTCTTGCTGCCTCCACATCAAAGATACAATGTTATGAAATTTTGATTCCTCAGCACGAGGATTCCGCGAACAGTCTTCACGGGGCGCGGCTCCTTACCTCTTGTCTCTGTTTGTTCTCTCTCTTTCTCTCTTTCTTTCTTCCTTCTATCTATATTTCTATCGGTGTCTCTAGCTGTCTCTGTTTCTCTCTCTCTCTCTTTCTCTCTTTCTTTCATCCCTGCTATCTATACCTCTATATCTGTGTATCTCTCTCTCTCTCTCTCTCTCTCTCTCTCTCTCTCTCTCTCTCTCTCTCTCTCTCTCTCTCTCTCTCTCTCTCTCTCTCTCACGTCAACTTGTCATATGAAAAAATAAACCTATAAGAAGGAATGAAAGAAAGAGAGAGGAAGAATAAAGAGTTTACTGGCTGAGAAAGTGAAATAAGGTTGAGAGAGAGAGAGAGAGAGAAAGAGAAGAAGAGGAGAGAGAGAGAGGAGAGAGAGAGAGAGAGGGAGAGGAGAGAGAGAGAGGAGAGGAGAGGAGAGAGAGAGAGAGAGGAGAGAGAAGAGAGAGAGAGAGAGAGAGAGAAAGAGGGAGAGAGAGAGAGAGAGAGAGAGAGAGAGAGAGAGAGAGAGAGAGAGAGAGAGAGAGAGAGAGAGAGAGAGAGAGAGAGAGAGAGAGAGAAGGAAGAAAGAGGGGGGGGCGGCAAAAGAATTAATATGAGAAGTAAAAAG
>NC_051398.1:39782211-39784711 GCF_015228065.2 Penaeus monodon
ACACACACACACACAGAAATAGGCATGCACACACACATAAAACGGAAAATGAGATATCGATTACTTCCAAGTCTAAATAAGCCAATGGTAATTTTACACGATTTAAGAGACGAAATAAATAAAAAAAGACAGAACCGGAAATAAAAACCGCGGTAAGAATACAGCGAAAAGAACTAGCGAGGGAAGGAGAAGAAGGGAGGTGGAAAAGCAGTTTAAAAATGACTGAATAATGGCACCAAACTCGGTCTTTTTCCCCGGAAGCGAGGGTTCACCAGAGGAGTTGGCGATGGTTGGCTGGATGCAATTTATCCGAATGACATCGATGTATTTCAATCAACTGTCAGCTTGAATATCATTAAATAATTACCATCACCAAGTTGTCAGTTATCAAAATATTGTCATCACCAACCTGTCAATCGTCAAATATTACAATCAACAACCACTCCGTCAGATAATTATCATAACCAACCTGTCAATTATCAATTGGGCTTACACACCCGTTATCGTAAAATATTATCATCACCAAGCTGTCAATTACCAATTAACCAGCATCACCAACTTGTCAGTTCTCAAATAATAATAATCACGAACCTGTCAATCGTCAAATATCACAATCAACGACCAATCTATCACCAAATAATTATCATAACCAACCTGTCAATTATCAATTACGCTTACACACGCGTTGTCATAAAAAATAACATCACCAACCTGTCAATTAGCAATTAACCAGCATCACCAACCAGTCGCATCATCACTAACACTCCCACCCTCTCCACCTTTCCTCATTCATCACCAAACTGTCAAGTGCATCATCGTCAGCCTGGTAATAAAAGCAGAGTCCGGGTTCTTTCGCTAACAGTGTCACCTCGTGGCATTATGGTTAACGGATATTGAGTGGCACTGCTGTAGGGGCCGTTCTCTTTACTTTATTCTGGGGGCGAGCGCTACTAGGGAGAAGACACGGACTGACGTCAAGGGAATACTGTGACATCACGGGCATCATGACGCACCGCCTGGCATCTAAGTTGCTGATCGGTATTACATGTGAAACTCTCACGGACGCATACACGGACGGACAGACGGACGCAAAGAGAATTAGATAACGGGGGAAATAAATATCAATGCTAATGATGGTAATTACAATTAAAACACCAAAAAATAATAATAATAATAAAAATTAAAAAGAGCCTAAAGTCTCCGGCCACATTACCTCAACAGAAAAATTCTAGAAGCAATGACCCCCCCCCAACCCCCCTTCACCCCGACGGAAAACGCGTGAGCCTTTTCTTACTGTTTTATATTCTAATTTATTCTCGCGAAACCGATTTAGCATTAAACCATCATGAATTATGAAGTTTACAAACTCGGTAAGCTTTCTTTACGGGCTGTCCTCTGGGCTTTGTTATGAAAATACGGTCGGCTGTGGGAAGAGGAAGGGAAGAGAAGAGAAAAGGAAGGGGATGTATTAGAAAGACGGAATGGGAGAGACGGAGAGGGAGTGGGAGAGTTGAAGAATAAAGGAGAGAGAGAGAGAGAGAGAGAGAGAGAGAGAGAGAGAGAGAGAGAGAGAGAGAGAGAGAGAGAGAGAGAGAGAGGAGAGAGAGAGAGAGAGAGAGAGAGAGAGAGAGAGAGAGAGAGAGAGAGAGAGAGAGAGAGAGAGAGAGAGAGACAGAGACAGAGAAACAAAAAAAGAACAAAGAAAAGAGAAAGAAAAAAAAAACGAAAATAAAGAAAAATAAAGAATAACAAATAGATAAATAAAAACAGGAAAAATCGAGCCACCTCCTACTTCTCTACGCTTCGCCCAATTATTTCGTCTATTTTGCTCGGGGCAGCATCAATACCTTTTCATATCGTAGCTTTGACAACGTGCGCGCGTGAGTGAGCGCTCTATGGCCCAGCCCTACCCGATCCATCAAAGGTCTTTTCTTACGCCCCGGGTCACGAGGCCCGCGGGTCCTGGGCGGCCGAATGCGCGCTGCCAATCCATCAATTCGGATTTCTTCTTCTTTTCCTGGAAATATATAATGAGAAAGTCCGGGAAAAGTGTGTGTGTGTGTGTGTGTGTGTGTGTGTGTGTGTGTGTGTGTGTGTGTGTGTGTGTGTGTGTGTGTGTGTGTGTGTGTGTGTGTGTGTGTGTGTGTGTGTGTGTGTGTGTGTGTGTGTGGTATACATGCATACATAAATGCTCTCACTCTTTTTTCCTTTTTTTCTCTCCTCTCTGTGTCTGTCTGTCTGTCTCTCATTCTCTCTCTCTCTCTCTCTCTCTCTCTCTCTCTCTCTCTCTCTCTCTCTCTCTCTCTCTCTCTCTCTCTCTCTCTCTCTCACACACACACACACACACAATATATACACACAATCGTTCATCCACAAAGCTAACTCTGCTTTCCATCACGGAACCAACCGGCAAATTGTGACAAGCTGACCTTATCGATCGTGCATAAGTCGTGACGCTACACGAAGGTCAACCGGAAGTTACTGCCCATGACATGCGGAT
>NC_051398.1:39802211-39804711 GCF_015228065.2 Penaeus monodon
GAGCGAACATATTACCATCAAATATTGTATTTAAAAATATATATAATAAAAATATTTTCGTATATTTCCCCGCTTTTAATCAGAATTTCTGTTTTGTTCTTCTCTTGATGCTTCTGTTTAGTGTTCTTCTTTTATTCCTGTTCTTCCTTGTAGAATTCCTTTTTCCTAAAGCATAATTTCCTCCTCCTCTCTCTTCCCTTCTTCCTATTCTACGACATCCGCAATTTTCTTAACACGTTGGACCTCAATTCTTACGTATCTTCCCATTCCTTATTTCCTCTTCTTTATATCTATTATTTTATTCTCTCACTCTCTCTCTTTCCTTTTCCATAATTCTTATTTTATATATCTCCCTTCACCACATATACCTCCTTCCCCTCTTTACTAATTTCTTCCCTCCTTTTTTCTTATTACATCCCACCGCTTCCTTCTCCTTAATTCCTCTTCTTTGTCACTCTCCCCTATCCTCCTTTAACACTCCTACCCGTATTTTCTCATTACATCTCACCCCTACCTCTTCTCCTAACTTCCTACTTCCCAATTCCTCTTTCTTTATCAATCTCCCTCACCCTCATTCCTCTCTCATCCACTCCTCCTTCTCGCCTCCCCTCTATCCACCCGATTCCCTCACTCGGGCTTAATTAGCAGTGTCATTTTCCCTCTACGACACTTAAAGGGGCAACTAATAAATTCCTCTCCGGTGTAATTAGCATTCCGGATGGCAATGGGTGTAATAATGTTAGCCTCCGATTGCAACTGTCCCGTCGAATGTATCTGTAAGAGTATTTTCTTTGCAGTAATATCAACTTCAGACGGTCTCTGCTTCATTAAATATTATTGCAATAATAAATATTTCCTGCACGGGATTCTATAAAAAGGAAAAAAAAAAACAAATTATTCAAAACGAGTTTATTTTACCCAGCTTTCGTAATGAATAGCGGCTCTCCCAAACAACACAGCCAACTACTACAGTAATTATGAAGGCATTAGTGCAGAATCCTCCTGTATCCTCCGCTGACTAAGGGCGGTGCCAGAAAGTGAGCCCTTGTTAATAGCGGCATCAAAACCCCGGGTCGAGAGTACCAAGAGCCTGAGTGCCAATGCCGGTTCTGTTGTGTTTGCCCAACGCTGTCTGCTGTGTTTGGAGTCTGCACGTGTATATTTACTCATATTCACATGAAGTTATCGACGGATATATAAAATCAACAGGACAACGTATACAAAAACCCATATTCTCAAAAACACAAACTGTTATATACATAATTCACATACATAAAAACAAATTCACATACACAGGCACAACACATCAACATAAACACACTATTATGCATTTATACGCTCACATTCTTGCATGCCTGCGCGTTCATCTATAAGGTATGAATTCATAAACTCTGAATTATGCTGATCGATTCCAATTTTAACCCGAGCTTCGAACTGCCTCGGCTTCCTCACATACTACAGGCTAAACACCATCATCAGGAGAATGACCCAACCTTTCAGCAATATATAACTGCAATGAAATGACGAATATAAGCAACAGCGACGCAAAAAGTTTAAAATACTCCTCCCAAAACACACACACACACAAGAAAGAAAGAAAAAAAAAAAAAAAAACTATGTAAACAGACCGGCCCAGCTGGCCCACATACATACGTACGAGAGCACATACATAGCCCACACGTATATAAACACATAAACACACATACATACATACATAAACACACACACACACACACACACACACACACACACACACACACACACACACACACACACACACACACACACACCACAGCATCGAGGACAAAGCACAATACGGTCCCACTCGACACTAATGAGTCCTTTCAGAGGAGGACCATTACAAGGGAAATATTCCGGAGCCGCTGTTACATTATTTAAAATGGTTTGCGAGTAAAAATAAAAATAAACGCAATCCTGATAAGAGGAGAAACGAAGCCAAGATGGAGGGGGATGAGAGGGAGGCTGATAAATGAGCAGGTATGGAGAGAAAAAGAGAGAGGAGGGGAGGAAGAGAGAAAAAGGTAGATGAGAGATCGGGAAGGAGAGGAGGGGAGGAAGAAACTTGTTAGATAGATAGATAGATGCATATACTGTGACAGAGCTAAAAAAAAAATAAAGGAAGAAAGGAAGAAAGAGTGAGCGAGAGAGGGGAGAGAGAAGAGGAGGAGAGAAGGAGAAGAGAGAGAGAGAGAGAGAGAGAGAGAGAGAGAGAGAGAGAGAGAGGGGGGGAGGGGGGAGAGAGAGAGGGGGGGGGGGTGGGGGGGTGGGGGGGGGGGGGGGGGGGGAGAGAGGATGAAAGAGTGAAAAGAGAGAGGAGAGATGAGAGAGAGGAGAGAGAGAGAGAAGAGAGAGGGAGAGAGAGAGAGAGAGAGAGAGAGAGGGAGGAGAGAGACAGAGAGCCGGACGGAAATTAAAAGCAAGGAAAGAATCTCCATCTACCTGATTAATCACATCCATTTAGCCTACTTATCACTTATCC
>NC_051398.1:39809711-39812211 GCF_015228065.2 Penaeus monodon
TGCGCTAAACCCCCAAAGTGCTAATCGAGTGCTAATGCACAGTGAAGAATCGCTGTGAGGATGATGTGAATGTACGAATGTGTGTGCGCGTGTGTTTGTAAGTCCATAGCCCATGATGCCTCACCTACATAAGGCAAAACAACAATTGCCGATGCCCCGTACGACTGTCATTCACCCTTACGTAACCTTTCGCCCGACTCCAAAAGCCTGGCAAAGCAGACGACCCCGACGTGGGTATATGGTAGTAACAGATGTCCTCGCGGGGGAATTATCTGCTGCTCACATCACTCCGCCTCGCACGCGCTGCCCTCCAGGAACTCTTGTCTCATCCCTGTCTCCCCCTGCCTCTCCTCCTTGTTGTTATCATTATCCCTTCTCTTTCATTCACATCATATTTTACATAGGTGAGACCGGTAGAGCTTTTGAGAAAAGAATTAATGAACATAAGCTTAAAACAATTATGCTGCTTCTTATCTCATTTTCACCTTTCTTCCCATTTCTCTCCTACCTCCTAAACCATCTCCCATTATCCTCTCCCTCTCTCCCTCTTCCTTTCTCTCTCTCTCCCTCCTTCCTTTACCAAAAAAAAAAATAATCCACGCTCTGAAAAGGCCAATCTCGGTATGAAATTAATTAATTACTTAATCTGATAAAAGAGCAGAAGGATGTTCATCGCTCCGGAGTCCAAACAAGATCTTACAGACATCAACGACTTCACTCCAATAACGAGGAAATTTTACCAAGGTTATCAAAGCGGACATTTCGTTTGCAGGTACAAGTTCGTACGTACACACACACACGCACATACAACATGTGTGTGTGTTTGTGCTTGTTTTTGTGCGTGTGTTTGTGTGTGTGTGTGTGTGTGTGTGTGTGTGTGTGTGTGTGTGTGTGTGTGTGTGTGTGTGTGTGTGTGTGTGTCTATACATACATATATACATATACATACATACATAAACTAAATAAATAAATATATATATATATATATATATATATATATGTATATGTGTATGTGTATAAATATACACATGCAGACACACACACACACACACACACACACACACACACACATATATATACAGAGAGAGAGGGGGAAGGGAGGGGGAAGGGAGGGGGAGGGGGAGGGGGAGGGGGAGAGGGAGAAGGAAAGGAAGAGGGAGGGAGAGGGGAGGGAGGGAGGGAGAGAGAGAGAGAGAGAGAGAGAGAGAGAGAGAGAGAGAGAGAGAGAGAGAGGAGAGAGAGAGAGAGAGAGAGAGAGAGAGAGAGAGAGAGGGTGGGAGGATGGAAGGGAGCAGACAAATCTGTAGAAAGGAGAGGACAGAAAGAGTTGGAATTATGTCCTGCGCACATAAAGCTCGAAAATGTAATTAAGTCTGAGACAACTCGACGTGACAGCCGCGAGGCAGTCTGGGGGGAGGCGGGCAGTGCACGTGTGGTCGAGGGCAGACAATGAGACACGGGAGGGACCTTGGGGAAACTATGACAGAACGCCCTCTTACGGAAGTTTATTTTACGTGCTGCTGGACGAGACCAGAGATGCTATTTATAAATTAAAAGACCATCGGGGAAACTGCATCTAAAACCATGAAATGATCCAACGTAATCATCACGGATGCCGCACCACACACTTCACCCGTCGGCCATGAGGGCGGTTGGAGATGTCGCACTATTGAGTCTTAGTGGCGACTGCGGTGCCGATCTGTCTGTCTCTGCCCGTCACGCGCGGCACTGACCTTTAAAAGCAGACGAAAGCATGAACGAAAAGATGGGGAAGAAAAATAAGTAAAATTATACATTTGGGAAGAAGAGAGCATACGAGGAAGGCAAGAGGAGCGGCGACACGAGCGGGGCGGTGCCAGATGGGCAGTAATGGTTGCTAGGGCAATAGAGGCACAAGGGGTCGCTCTCCGGCCGAGGGGAAATTATTGAACTGCCCAGCGGCGACCTTGCACGGCGGCAACTCCTGCTGTTAACAACCTGCCTAGCGAGGGTCAGATCAGCGCACATGACACTCCCATGCAAAACACTGGGTATGGCGAATAAAAAAAAAACTACTGGTTGACTATTCGAGTACTATTAGTAGACTAAGGACAAACTGACGCAGAACAATTTAAGCTACTAAAAATTACTTTTGCGTTCCACTGCAATTGTCACATTTACCCTTTCATTTCATCTTTAAGATAAGGGCGAGCTGCCTGTGGTGCACACTCGACCGCAAAATCAGTCATAATTGCCTGTACTATGTTTGCATTACATATACAGTGTGTAGTATATACATAAACATGCGTGTGCGTGTGCGTGTGCGTGTGCGTGTGCGTGTACGTGTGCGTGGGCTAGTATGTATAAATATATTTTCGCTGTTCAATCAGGCATAAGATCACTTCAAACGCAAAGCGAACCCTGAAAAGTCTTGAAAAGATATACTGACATTTACCAAACCTACCACAAGACTTATCACAGTACAACCAGATACGAGTTCGCTTTTCAACTTGCCGATCAA
>NC_051398.1:39817211-39837211 GCF_015228065.2 Penaeus monodon
CACCTAAATCCACAAGCAACCCGTCCGTCCCCCGCGCATCCCGCTTCGCTTGATTAATCATGAGCTTCTAAAATTGAAGATTTAGACATGGCGGTGCCTGGGCTAGAGGAGCTCTCTTGCCTTACGCATTTTTTTTAAATTCTCAATTCTCAATGTTCAAGTCACTCTAGATATTATTCCACTGTCTTTCTCTCTCTTTCCATCCCATTATCTGCACCCCCTTCTCCGATTTCTCCTCCCTGCTCTCCCTATCCCTTCTCCCTTCGTTAACGTCAATCTCAGACTAGGCAGTGACACTCGAGAATTTATCTTTGTCCTTCTCTCTCCCTTTTGACCTTTACCCTCCACGTTCCTGCTTATCTATCATTACCTGTTAATCGCCCTCCTCCTCCTCCTCCTCCTCCTACTTCTTTTTCTACTTTTTGTTCTTCTTCTTCTTCCGCTCTTTATGTGTGTCGCAGTGTTGGAACGTCTCCCTGTCTGTCTATATTTTTATTCTCTTCTTCGTCTTCTCCTTCTCTTTCTCTTTTTTTCCTTATCTTCTTCTTCTTCTTCTTCTTCTTCTTCCTCTTCTTCTCCTCTTTCTTCTTCTGTCCTCTATGCGTGGCGAACTTTGACCCGCGTCCAGTAAATAGATGTTTATTACTCCATAAAGACCGCCCGCAGCCTCCTCTAGCACGGGAGTCACGCCCGCTGGCCGCTGGGTTGCGACGCCGCCACGCCAGTCACGGACCTCCACCTGCCGTCACGCACCTCCTTATGTCACATTACGTCTGCACACATTCCTTTACCCTCCTCTTGCTCGGGAAAGTCAAGGAGTCCGAGAGGGGAAACTGACCATGAGGTGTTGCTGCTGCTGTGTTTTTTCAGGGAGGTGGGAGTTCTGCTTCACTTATCTTCTCTTTTTCTTTTCTCTTCCTTGCCTTCGTATTCGTAGTTAAATTTTCTTTTTCTTTCTTGTAAGAAGTTTGTTTATTTATTTACACCTTCCTCTCTTGTCCTTAGGGCAACTTCAGTGCAAAAAGAGGAAAAGTTGGAAAGAAGACTGAGAAACAAGATTTGAAAACAACCCCCCGAGCACCTCGATATAAGAATATTATTCACAATGGACCGTTTGCTTCAAGTGAAACTGAGCCACTGTTTTCGGTCGATGACCATCACCGCAAAAGGAAATTGGTTCGCCGTTGAACTCTCTCTTGTCATTCACGCATAAACACGTCACTCGTCTGGCAGGCCTTTCGACAAAAACAAACACAAACGAACCCGCATGCATACGCACAAACAGAAGCAAACATGCAGACAAACGAAAAGCCTGCGTGTGTGAGCCCATTATTTCACTGTTGATTAATTCGTGCACTATCATGTAGCACAATTCTTAATGCTAGCATTGTGGTACAGTGAGCTGACAGCTTAATGTTTTTAATTAACTGGATAAAGCTTTGGATAAAAACATTCTCAGTGAACATCTGTCATGCTATTATCTACCAGTACATTTAAAAAATACATATATTACCAGAACAACCAAATCTCAGAAAAGGAGAAGAAATCATTATGTTAACACTGAATTACCACGTCCTTCTACAAAAAACAAGGAAAGGAAAACAGGGAAACGCAGCCCAAAATTCCTCGCAGGATGGACGCAGTGCCTGCAAGAGCATGAGTCGTGCATCTCATTACCAAGGACTATTATACGGTCTTTTCCCTCGAGGCTGGACGTGGTGGGCCTGCGAGGAGGAGTCTCGCCGAGCACACTGGCAGCTGCGGGGGAATGCGACAGGAACTGGATTTATTCTCCTGTTTTCTTTATCTCTATCTACACGAGGGAGAGGGAGAGAGAGAGAGAGAGAGAGAGAGAGAGAGAGAGAGAGAGAGAGAGAGAGAGAGAGAGAGAGAGAGAGAGAAAGGGAGAGGAAAAAAGAGAGAGAAAAAAAAAACGTGGATCTGTATATTGAACAGTATCCAACAGATATACACTAGATATACGGTTATACCCTGCTGGGCTTCTTGGATTTGCCGTCTATAACTGACCGCCTTAACAAGAATGCGGGCATATCAAACGGTAAATAATGTATACTCCTGGAATCCATCGATATTCGTCTACGATCCTCTTATCACGGGATCTTAAACATTCACAGTCGCATTTGGAAACCCCAGATACTGCGGATGGACTTCGATTCGCCTCCTTCGCTTACACACGAGTTATGTACAAGGACTCGTTCCTCCTTTGACGCACAGCCACGGGAGGAATTTCATATGTAATATTTTAATCCGCGGGGGAAAAAAAACTAAGGGCCAGAGCTCTCCGGCTAATGAATAAAGCGCTCATTCAGCCACGCGCAAAGAGAGAAAGAAAGAAAGACAAGGAAGGGGAAGGGAGGAATGGCGGATGGACGGGGGGGGGGGGGGTGATAGAGCTAGTCCGGAAGGGAGGGAGAGATGGGGAGGAGGAGGAAGGGGAGATGTGGAGGAGGTGGGAGGTTGGGTGAGGAGAGAAGAGGAAAGGAGAAGAGAGGAGGAGAGAGGGGGAGGGGAGGGGAGGGGAGGGGAGGGGAGGGGAGGGAAAAGAAGGGCAGGGGAGGAGAGGAGGGAGGAAAAAAAGGAAGGGGTGGGGAGAGGAGGGGAGGCAAGAAGAGGGAATGGGAGGATAACAAAGAAGGAGAGAGGAGAGGATAGGAGAGGAGAAGAGGGGAAGGGAGGGAGACACAACGCAAGGGGATTATCAGCAAAAAGTAACATATTCATAAAACACTCACATTTTTAGTATGTTTTTAAGTTTAATTCAAAATAAAAGTTGGTGGCATAACTGTCTAGAATTCATTATTTTGGTGTTTTAACGTAGTCTTTGACGACTTGATTCACAGGGTTATGAATTCATAACTAATAAATAAACAAGTAAATAAGTAAACAAAAGACAGAACAATCAACGAACAATAAATCCAATCAATCCAGAGACAAACGCGCAAAAAATACAACGCACCTAAAACTCAAACAAAAGAAAAACGCCACGATAAAACACACACACACACACACACACAAACACACACTCAATACTAACAAAGCGCTGCTATTCACATATCAATATTGCCTTGGAGTTCACTAGACGTTCTCGGGCCATGGTATTTGACTCGGGCCGATGTAGCCTCGACAGGAACACGTCTTATATGATTGATGTTATGAGTTTCCCGGGAGCTTCTTTATTGCCCCTTGCTGTAGATGGCGGGAAGGGCGTCGCAGGAGAGGCAGGCCGAGTGTTTCAATTTCTTCCTGTTGTTTATTGGGTTGTGGGGTCTTGGTTTGGTGGTTATAAGTTATAGGTTATACTGGCTATAGAATGTTTGTTTATGGTGCAGCGGGACTATTCGTTCTCTCCTTGTCCTTGTCCATGCCCCCCTCCCTACTTTAGATATGACGAGTCCACGGTACAAGTCTCTGATTTAGTGAACTCAATGGAAAGTGGGCACCGAAAGCGAGTAGCAGTATTCTCATGGGTTTTATCACCCTTTCATATATTACGCATTTTTATCAATACGATTTATATTTCTATAATGGTGGAAATACGCAGTGCAGTCCGTAAGTATTGTGCAAAAACGTACGTGGACGTAGGTACGTACTTGCTGAAGAATAATCATTTCGCTACTCTCTGCCCAGTAGTTTATCCATGAGGACTGTGTCACCTACAATAAAATGTATCAACAGCCCAGTTTAAGTAACATAACTGGATGGCGTCTGCAAGTGACGTCATGCTAGTGGTTTACCATGTCGGTATTAGTGACGTCACCGTGACTATGCAGCCACTCATGTTGACGAGACAGTAGCCAATACCTTAGACGGCGCGGATATCCCCGGGTACTTTGGGAGTATTGGCAGATCTGGTCTCGCCTACTTCCCTATTGACTCTGTTTTTCATCGTACAACGTAAGATCACGGCTAATATTATTATTATTATTATCATTTATTTATATATATATTTTTTTTACCTAGAACTCACCAATGAGCATATCTGTTGTTGTAGTGGCTGGTGCAAGGACGGTGAGCATGTAAATTAGGTGCTATGACTAAAATAACCGAGGTAGCAGCGCATTGGTGTTGGTAATTTTCCCCCGCCGACGCAACGATGTAAACATTCAATGTTAAGCATCAATGGCAATAAACTAAGTCATTATATCCTACATGCTGTACTTGATCCTAAGGAACAAATACATATAAAATAAGTGTCTTTAACGTTACTCCTTCCTAAAAAAAAGACGTATCTTTGTTCAAATGCACTTTCCCTTTCCCGCTTTCGTTCGGCTGAGATTCATGAACAGTACACCTCATTTCGGAATTTCACAAAAATGTTAATTGGTACCTTTCTGACACGTTCCTCGTCCGTCTGAGTGAATCTAGTATCATCTTCTTTTCTAAACTACAGGAATTTCTTATAACTTTTGGTAAACCGTTTCTTCATTAGCTTTTTGGTTGGTAGAATCTGATATTCAAAATAATTTGATGAAACAATTACCTTCTCTTCCCCTTATACGTCCGTGTGTGTGTGTGTGTGTGTGTGTGTGTGTGTGTGTGTGTGTGTGTGTGTGTGTGTGTGTGTGTGTGTGTGTGTGTGTGTGTGTGTGTGTGTGTGTGTGTGGGTGTGTGCGTGTCCGTATGCGGGTGTGCGCATGTGCGTGAGCACGTGCAAGTGAGTATGCGAATGATGTCCGTGTTTGTTTCCTATTCTCGTTATATCCTGAACTCACGCTTCAAACGAAAAACTTGCCGACGAAACTCTATTCATTATTCTGCATTTAACAGAATTTTTGAAAAAAAAAAAAGAAAAAAAAAAAAAAAAAACGTTCCCAAACTTTCGCGGAGGAAGAAGAAACCGTTCCCCGCGTCTTTCTTCTCTATTAAGCAGCTCACGACGGCTTGTTCAGTGGGCGGAAAAAATACATGTCCATTACTCCTTTTTTGTTTAAAGGCCGGGTACATATATTTCTAAGGAAAAAAAAGAAAGAAAGAAAGAAAGAAAGAAAGAAAGAAAAAAAAAAAAACGCGAGATCTGACCACCCGAAAAAAAAAAAAACGTCTATATATGAAACGGAAACTTCCTCTAATTTCCCGCTCGCACTGGCCACACTCTCTTACAACTTCAAAGAGATAATTTTGTCGCAAAAAAACTAAAAGGGAAAAGAGAAAAATACTTTCGAGCTTTTATCCTTAAATTAAGAAGGTACAAAGAGAAGGTTAGAGAGAGAGAGAGAGAGAGAGAGAGAGAGAGAGAGAGAGAGAGAGAGAAAGAGTAAGAGTAAGAGAGAGAGAAAGAGTAAGAGAGAGAGAAAGAAAGAGTAAGAGAGAGAGAAAGAGAAAGAGAGGGATCAAAGAAAAGAAAGAGAAATATAAGAGAAAGACAAAGTGAGAGAAAGACAGAATGAGAAAGAGAGAATCCTCTATCAGGACACGGGGCAGAGCTCACCGGTGTGACGTGCGGGCTACGCTGCGCGGGCGGTTGGCGGGGCGATGGGCGTGAGGGCGGCCGGTGAGAGGGTGGGGAGGAAGGCGAGGTGGCGGAAGGGGCTTGTGTGTGTGGGGGGGGGGGGCATCCGATCTTCATCACTCACCTGAAAAAAGGAAGAAAAAAATATCGTTGATTAATGAGCTCAAGATCATATTCAATTTTCGACCATCCACAGTCAGACTATGAGGTAATTAAGTGGGCTCGACAGAAATTAATTCAGCCACCCTTCCGGCGCAGTAATTACAGAGCAAATTTTTTCGAGATTTCATTAGGGCATAGAGAGGAGTGCAGATGATGTATTAATGCATCTACCGCTCCATGATGGCCGTCGCTGGGTTGAGAAAGGGCTGGAGAGGCCTGGCGGGAGTCGAGTCGTGTCTGCACTGCCGCGATGGTAAAAGAAAACAAAGAAAAAAAAGAGAAAAAAAAGAAAAAGAAAGAAAGAAAAAAAGAAAGAAAAAACTTGATTATCTCCTCTGAGACTACTGTTTCGAAGAATGAGAACGCATTCTCCTATACTTTATTTCTAATGTAACCCTTTGTTGAGAACTTAAACTACCTCATCTTTTTAACAAGAATTGTACGTGTACTTAAGAAACTGCTTCTCAAACGAACCCTTTCTTTAACAATACACATTTTCAACAATAACACTTATGCAATCGCAATTTTTCACAACACGAGAATGCACTGCTTTTGCAACAAATCAATATCGGGACGCCTTGCAACTGCCGACACACCCACATTTCACCCTTTAAAAAATGTATAAAACAAACACCTGTAATTCTTACACCTGGTGCATCCGCTTCCAATAGCAATCTAAATTGACGAAAATAACACCTACATATATCTCGTTTAAGGTGACCCTTTTTTTAAATCTATATCTCTTACTGGCTGCCTAGTTTCCAATAAAAAAAACAGTAAGTGGGCATAAAGTTTTTTTTTTATATATTTGCGAAGCGATTGATTCACTCAAAGGAATTTCAATAATCGGTTGGACTTGATGTCTACAAATATCCTTGCTCGAAATATCCCACGGGTATTCACTGAAAATGGAATTGTAAATCACTTTTATCACCCTTATTATCCTTGCTGTCACTATATAATATTTATTTTCATGATTATAATTATCTTTACAATCATTATTACCTTTATTATATCATTATCATCAAAATCATCGTTGTCATTATTATTACTCTCACTGTCGCTATAATCATTATTATCACTATATATCATTACCATCATCATTATCATTATTATCATCATAATCATTTTCATTGTCATTTTTTTTATTATCATACCTTACATATTATTATTACTATTATCATCATTATTATTATCATAATTATTAATATTATTGTTAGTATCATCATTTTTGTTACAAACATTGTGATTATTGTTTTCATCATTATTACTAATTACTATTACCATTGCCATTACCATTATTAATTTTTATTATTATCACCATCATTCATGCTGTTATTATCATTATCACCACCATAACTGTTATAATCTTTAAGATTTTTACCCTGCCATTATCATTATTTTCACTTTTATTGGTATCATCATTATCACAATTATTATTATTATCGTTATAAATATCATTATTCTTTATTATTATTATCATTATTATTATCACCATCATTTTCAATATTGTTAAATTCATTGTGATTATTATCTCTCATTATTATTGCCATCATCATTAGTTTTATTTTTATTATCATCATTACTACCATAATCATTATGATTTTTACCTTATCATTATTATTAATTATCACATTCATCATCATTATGGTTATCATCATCATTATTATCATTATCATTACTTTTATTATCATTATCATTATTATTATTATTATTTTATCATTATTGCTATCATTATTATTATTATCAATGATGTTATAATCATCGTCATTATTATCAATGTTATTATCATTACTATTATTAACAAATTATTACCGTCATTATTAATATCATTAATGCCATAAAATTATTATTATCACTGCTGTTATTATCATTATTATAATTATTTTGCATTATTATCAACACTATCATTACTATTATCATAATTATCATCATCATTACTATTACTATCATTATCGTCATTGATATGATCAATACTCTTAGTATTACTATTATCCTCATTGCGATGATCAATACTCTTACTATTACTAGCATTATCATTAACAGCATCATCAATGCCATCCCAATAAAAAGGCCAATTATAAAAGGACAGTGAAACTGACTCTTTTCTCTCGTCAACAACACTACAACAAAACTTCCCACGGCCAAATACAGTGCATTAAACCTAATCCACCTATTATATGTAAAAACCAGACCAAATCTTTTGAAATATTGCAATGGTTCCGATCAGACCATGTCAGTATCACCAATGCACAGAGCACTAGCGTCGGGGCGGTGCAAACAACACTGTGTAATATTTTAACGTCCAATAAAGAAATCAATATACAAGTTCGATAAACAAATATGGAAAGCAAAAGCACACACATCCATTCCCGTCAATGCTGATATAGCTTTTAGTTTTAATACAATAAAAAGGCTGTTCTGTTTTAAAAAGTGACATGACGTAGCGGTGGCAGAAAAAAAAACGTTATCTGTCGACGCGCGGGCTCGCTGACGGCGGTGTCTGCGGAGGCCTCTCGGAAACCTAGGAAACTCCCGTGACCAGGAAGCTTTGCAACTATTTTCATACATACACACTGTATCACTGCCTGTCTGTCTCCCACTCCTTCAACCTGACCCACTCCCTCTCCCTCTCTCACCTCTTCCTTTCATTGTCCTTCTCTCTCTCGCTGTACCTCTCCTTCGCCCCCCCCCCTTCTCTCTCTCTCTCTCTCTCTCTCTCTCTCTCTCTCTCTCTCTCTCTCTCTCTCTCTCTCTCTCTCTCTCTCGCTCTCTCTCTCCCATCTTAAAAAAAAAAAATATTCCCACCTAATTAACGTTGGAAATTACGATTCCCCAGAACCATTTCGCCGAGCACCCTCCTGAGGTTGCGGCTGGAATGTGGGTGTATGGGAGGCCCTTTTTTTTTTTTTTTTTTTTTTTTTTTTTTTTTTGGGGGGGGGGGGTGATAATCAACTTAATAACAGAGGAACTAGATAAAGATGAGATACCTCGACTGTTCTTGCGTATCGAATAATCACGGTCCCGGTAGAAAAAATCAATCCTTCAAACCCTTAGAATAGGGAGGCCTGAAAATGGAACATGAAATTCAAAAGTCTTAAAAGTTGCTATTTCAGCAGAAGGCCAAATGCTTGCCTCTCCTCTCCTCCTCTCTTCACCTCCTCTCATCCTCCCCTCTCCACCTCAACCATCATCATTTCATCTTCTCGCTCCTCCTCTCTCTCTTTCCCTCTCCCTCTCCCCCTCCTCTCTCTCTTTCCCTCTCCCTCTTCTCCTCCTCCTCGCTCTCTCCAACTCTCCTTCTCCTTCTCCTTCTCCCTTTCCCTCTTCCTCCTCCTCCTCCTCTTCTTCTTCTTCTTCGTCTTCTTCCTCCTCCTCAGCACCTCACCCTCCTCTCCCTTTCCTCCTCCTCCTCCTACCCATCGCTACTTCGTACTCATAGATTGATTGGAATCTCCATTCACTCAGGGCATTTATCAAGACGCCTCCCCATGGAAAATCGAGCCTGCAGTTCCTGTAAAAGGCCCTGTATAATTCGGCGGTAAATCTCCCTCCCGTTTCCTGATACGCGTTCGGGAATGTTGGAATATTTGTGGCAACGCTAAAGGTCATTCTTCGCCATTACAAAAAGAAAAGAGGAGAAACAGATGGCTTTGGAGTTTTACCCTGTCTGTGTCACCCTCTGGTCCTCGTGCTTCTAAGCGTAGCGTCGAACACACACACACCCCACACACACACACACACACACCCCCACACACACACGCACACCACACGCGCACACGCACACGCACACGCACACGCACACGCACACGCACAACGCACACGCACACCACACCACACATATATATATATATATATATATATATATATATATATATATATATTATAATAATAATAATAATAATAATAATAATAATCATAATAACAAATAATAAATAAAGCATTATTGGTACTATTACATGGCCACACTAATCATAAACCCCCAGTTATAATTGTGGTTGCTATTCAAAATCACATTTGTTATAGTAATACTTATAGCTATCATTAGCAGCACATAAAACGCCTTTCCTTCCCTCCTTTTCCGTACCTTACTATCTCATCCCCTCCCTCCCCTCCATGCTCCAATTTTTCCCATCTCCCACCCCTTTCCGCCTCGAAATATCCTCACATCTCCCCTGTCCCACTCCTTCTCGCCTCAATATACCCGCGCCCCGTATCCCCGGCACGTAACACAACCAGAAAAATTAATCTTGGCGTAGCGGTTGTCACGCGAGGAATGTAAATAACACGACGAGATTACATCGTTCTCGTTCCACCTCCGTGTGTGTGTGCTCGCCGGCCGCCGTCGCCGCCGCCGCCGCCGCCGCCGCCGTCGTTTCTGCCGCTCCGTCTGCCGTGGCTGCGGATTCCAATGTCTTTGTCAGTCTGTCTGTTTGTGTTTGCCTGCCTGTCTGTCTGTCTGTCTGTCTGCTGCCGTCTGTCTGTTTTTTTTTTCGTCACAACCAAAACCGCCAACGCCCCCCCTAATTAATAAAAAATTAAAATTTTTTAAATTTTTTTTTTTTCCCCCCTTTTTTTTTTTTCTTTAAAAATAAGAATAAAATTTTGGTATTTTTTTTTCCCCTTTTCCCCCGTTTTTTTTTCTTTCCCCCCCTTTTTTTTCCCTTTTTTCCCCCCTTTCCCTCCCTTTTCCTTCCCCCCCTTTTTTCCTCCTTCTTCTCCCCCTCCCCCCTCCCCTCCCCTCTCCTTTTTCCCCTCCCCCCCTTTCCCCCTCTTCCTCCTCCCCCCCTTCCCCCTCCCCCTCTTCTCCCCCCTTCCCCCCCCTCCCCCCCCTCCCCGTTTTTTCCTTCTCTTCCCTTTTCCCTCCCATTCCCCCTTCTCGTTCCCCTCCTTTTTCTCCCCCCTCCCCCCCCCCCCCCCCCCCCCTCTTTTCTCCCCCCCCCCCCCCTCCTTTCCCTTTTTCCCCCTCCCCCCTTTTTTCCCTCCTTTCCCTCCCCTTTTTCCCCTTTTCCCCCCTCTTCTCTTCTTCTTTCCTTCTCTTTCCCCCCTCTCCCTCCCCTTCTCTCTCCCCCCCTCTTCCCCCCTCTTCCCCCCTCTCTCTCTCCCTCTCCTCCTCTCTCTCTCTCCCTCCCCTCCTTCCCCTCCCCCCCCCCCTCTCTCGTCCCCCTCTCCTCTCTCTCTCCTCCCCCCCCCTTTCTTTCCCCTTTTCTTTCTTTCCCCCCCCTTTCCTCTTCTCTCTCTCTCTTCTCCTCCTCTCTCTCTCCCCCTTTTCTCCCCCTTCCCCTCTTCCCTCTCTCTTCCTCTCTCTCTTTTTCCTCCTCTCTCCCCTCTCCCTCCTCTCTCCTTCTCTCTCCCCTCTCTTCTCGTCTCTTCTCCTCTCTCCTCCCCTCCCCTCTCTCTCTCCCCCCTCTCTCTCCCCTCCTCTCCCCTCTCCCCTCCTCTCCCCCGCCCTCCCCTCTCCCTCCGCCTCTCTCCCCTCTCTCTCTTCTCTCTCCTCCCATTCTCTCCTCCTCCCTCTCTTCTCTCTCTCTCTCTATTCTCTTCCCTCTCCTCTCTCTCCTTTTATTCCTCTCTCTCGTTCTCCCCTGTCTCTCTCTCTCGTCTTCCCTCCCCCCCTCTCTCTCCCCTCCTCTCTCTCTTTTCTCACCGTTCCTCTCTCTCTCTCTCCTCCCCCCTTCCAACCTCTCCCCTCTCCTTCCCCCTTTCTCTCCTCTCTCTCCTCTCTCTCTCTCTCTCTCTCTTCCCCTCATTCTCCTCTTTCTCTTCTCTCTCTCTCCTCATTCCCCTCCATTCCTCTCTCTCTTCTTTTTCTCCTCTCTTCCCCCTTTTTTTCGTCTCCCATTCCTCCCCCTTCCTCTCTCTCTCTCTCTTTCTCTCTCTTCTCCCCTCTCAGTCTCTCCTCCTCTCCCATTCTCTATCTCTCTCTCTCTCTCTCTCTCTCTCATTCTCTATCTCTCTCTCTCTCTCTCTCATTCTCTATCTCCCTCTCCCTCCCCCCCTCTCTCTCTTTCTTCCCTCCCTCTCCTCCTCTCTCTCTCTCTCTTTCTTCTCTCCCTTTCCTCCTTCTCTCTCTCTCTTTCTTCCCTCCCTCTCCTCCTCTCTTCCGCCTTCACCTTGGCCTCTCCCTTCCTGCCCCCTTTCTCCCCTTCCTTTGCACACTCTCTCAGCCTCCCTCCCCCGTCCCTTCCATCACAATCATCCCTACTCCCGTTTCTCACACTCAACCACAAACTCCTTCCGCTAAACAACACCTCCCCAGGGCGTCCGGCACATCACAAACCTGCCCGCCCTCCCCTCCTCGGATGCCGCATTACGTAACAGTCGCGTGACCGTGAGAAATACATGCGTGAGGAAGTTCAACAAGTGATTAAGGATGACACATTGGCTTGAACAGGCACCGCACGTATTCGCGGCGATTCTTTATTTGTTTCTTTTGTCCCCGGTGCTTTTGTGTGAAGGTGCGTGCGTGCGTATACGTGTGCGTTCGTGTACGTGTGTGTACGGGAGAGGTCGGGCCTCACGGAGTCCGAGTTGCTACAATAAATATAAGGAATGCAATATCGGCAACAGAGTCGTCGCCTGCACGGATTGTCTTCCCAGATCGGATTAGAAATGGGAATCTGGGACTGCCTTTGAGCGGCTGAGTGGGAGAAGCCATTCCATCTCCGGCTGAGACCGCGATATGCGAAATACGCTGGCTGCTCATGCATATAGACTTACATATAAAAAGAGCCAATCTATATAACTGCATATGTGTGTGTGTGTATATATATATATTATATATATATATTATATATAATATATATATATATATAATACACATACATACATACATACATAATACATACTACACACAGACACACAGACACAACAGACACACACACACACACACACACACACACACCACACACAAAACACACACCACACACACACACACGACACACACACACACATATATTTTATATATATATATATTATATATTATATATTATATATATATATAGATAGATAGATAATAGGATAGATAGATGATAGATAGAGATATACGTACATTATATATATAATATATATATATATATATAATTATATTAATATATATATATATATATATATATATATATATATATATATATATATACACACCTGATCTATACTATGTATACTGTATAACGGGCGGTTCATCAGCATTCGCTTCGCCCTCAGCCGCCTCTCCCAACGCCGCCTGAGAACGACGCAGAGGCGCTTCATGCTCAACGTCGACAACCACAACCGCCATCATTACAACGCATCTCCTCGCTGTGAATAACTTCCGCAACCCTAGAGCTCCCTTACAAACTACTGTCCTCATGAATCCTTAAAAGTTTATCTCGAACAATATCTGCCAGCGCCCGGCTGAGCCCTTCGCGAACCAGCTACCGGCGCTCCCTACACCTCTGTGTACTTTGTCAAAAAGTTGAGCGGGACTTTTGTCGAGAGCGTCGAGGGGGCGGGGAAGGGGACGGGGCAGTGGGGGGGGAGAGAACTGTGATGTGGGCGGCGAAGCAGGAGGGTGAGGGGAAAGGGGAAAGGGGAAAAGGGAAAGGGGGAAGAGCATACTTCAGGGGGAAAATGGAATGAGAGAAAGAAACCAGGAAAAAACTGTGAAGAAGGAAGAGCCGGGTAGATAGAGAGAGACAGGAGCTGCGTGAAATCTGGAAATGACCAACGAATATTGGATGGAAAACACGGGAGTATTTAAGAGAGGACTTGGGTAGAGAGGGAAGGGCCGCTGCGAAGGGGGAGAAGCTCAGACGGGGAAGAGTGAGGTATGGGAGAAGAGACAAAAGCAAAAGTGCTTTTGTTACGCACACCAGCCAGGAACGGAAATAGGTTTTTATTTTCTGCAAGGTGCAACCTGTGTAATTTGTTCCAGCACAACCAAATGCAATGGACATCAGTTTACTCATTTTACATTTTTATTATCAATATCAGTAAGCTACATAAAGATGCAAATACCTCCAATAACACGAACTTACGGAAATAAAAAATAAACTGCATGAATTAATACAAGAGAAATAATCTCATGATATTACACAAAATCATAATGGCAAGCTTAAAGGCGTATGTGCATTCTATCCGAGTTTTATTTACGAACGAACAGCGATCAAAGTGAAGATTATTGGAAAATATTCACCAATATATCAATAACAATATCAGAGCTGATAAAGAAGACAGGAAAATACAAAAAAAAAGGTCATAGGTCGAGTCTCATATCTTTGGCTTGAGTACGAAAAACTTCTCTTTTTCCCGGGGTGAAATTATAGCAATATCCACATTCATATTATAGAAAGGAGAAAATTGACGAGGAGGAAAACTTTCATTAAGTAAAATTATGCTTCTATGGAAAATTTAATATAGCTGAATTACACGCACCAAGGGTATTCCAACAACGGAAAGGCATGTGCTTGTAGTTTTCTACCATTATTTCTTTTGAAACTTTCAGCACAAAATATCAATTACTAATGAAATATCCACCCGAGCGAATCCTTCTACCATCCCTTCTGTTCAAGCGACGATAAAATTAGCGACTAATATTAAAACAGAAATGTAAACTTCTTGTCCTCGACTTCCAATTAGAGGCCACGGGGCATAAAGTAGCGGCGATGCTTCACTCAGACAACTAACAGATGCAGGTTATGTATTCTGGCCAAACGTGCTTCAGCTTAAACCCTCCTTCCATCAGTATGCCTTGTAATATCGTTGCATAACCTGAGAGACTAATATGTATGCCCTGGATACTGTTCCTACGTGCGATCATTTGTCTTTTTCCCCTATTTTTTGTGTCTAAAAATCGTGTTTTTCTTCTGTCATTCATCCTCAGTATCTTCTTTTTACCTGCCTGCCTGTCTGTCTGTCTATTAGTCTCCCTCTCCCTCTCCCTCTCTCTCTCTCTCTCTCTCTCTCTCTCTCTCTCCACCTCTTCGTCTCATCTCCTCTCTCTCCTCTCCTCTCCTCGCTCCTCTCCCCCTCTCCTCCTCCCATTTCTCTCTTCATTCTCTTCCTCTCCATTCTCTCCCTCCCTCTCCCATTCTCCCTCCCTCTCCCATTCTCTCCCTCCCTCTCCCATTCTCTCCCTCCCTCTATAGGTTCTTGAACCAGCAGTTCCCAGCGTCAATCTGGAAAAAAAAATAAAAATAAAAAATAAAAAACACACACACACAAAGGTTCTTGCCTCAGGCTATCTATACCAGTTTGTCTGCCATTTGAACAGCAGCATTTTTTCACGGCGTCACTTCCAACATCACTACGACGTCTTCCTCTGACGAGCCTTCTCTTGTTCTCCCTCTGCCCTCTCTTTCTGTTCTATTCGACTCCCTTCTCCTCCTCCCTTTCGCCCTATCAGTCTTCTCCTTCCATTATCATTATCATTCTTATTACCATCATTCCTCTTCTTCAAACTCGACTTATGTTCTTGCTTCAAGTTCTCAATACCCTTGACCTCCCGCTCTCCCTCCACCTCTTCTTCCCTTGCTCCCTGCCTCCTGCTCCTCCTGCTCGCTGCCTCCTCCCCCTTTCTTCTTCATCTTCTTCTATTGTTATTATCATTTTTCTTCTTCATCTCCCTTTCTTCTTATTATTATTATTATTATTATTATTATTATTATTATTCTCCCTTTCTTCTTCTCCTTCTCCACCTGTTATTCTTCCTCCTCCTCCTCCTGCTCCTCTTCCTCGCTCTTCTTCTTCTCCTCTTCCTCCTCCTCGTTTCGCTTTCCTCGTTTAGGGATGAAGAAGCCTCGACTGCGCTCGCTGAACACCACTTTCACCGTTAAGCTCGGTCCCCCACTCAGATCCCGAGGCTCTTATATGCGACCTTACACCGTTAAAACCAAACTAAGCAGGTGTATCAGGGAGGGAGGGAGGGCGGGAGGGAGGAAATAGGAGGAAAAGAGGGAGGGAGGAAATAGGAGGAATAGGAGGGAAAGAGGGAGGGAGGGAGGAGATAGGAGAAAATAGGAAGACAGGAGGAGGAGGAGGAGGAGGAGGAGGAGGAGGAGGAGGAGGAGGAGGAGGAGAGAGAGCAAATTGGAGGAGAGGAGGAGGGAAATAATCACAAGCAGAACAGATATAAAAACACCAGCGTGGGCAGACCGTGAAAAGAATCTCCCTCCCCTCACACATTTCTGACTGTATTTCATCAACAGTCGCCGCAGGAACAGCCCAGTAATTACCAAGTTACCGGAAGCAGTGGGCGTCGCCGGCCAACTCCCAGTACATCTTCTCCAGTGATTGCAGTGCCGGTCACAGTACCTGTTTTGTGGTGTCTGTGATGATCACGGTGATTGCAGTAGTGGTGGTGATCACTGTTGCCGCTTGCTAGTGAAGATTATTGCCAATTAGTATCTTTGGGTAATTTGATGAGGGATAATAACAATGGATGTGGTTGGGTCATCTGTCATTTGATGTAGATTACTATCTGCCGCGTTTCTTGTTATCTTTATTGACAAGAAGTAGATGCCATTATATCACGGCGAAGACAGAAGTGCCATAGTTTAATCCTGATTCGCAATTTCTCTCAGCTGAGATAGATGGACAGAGATGCCGTAGCGCCGCCCAACGAAATCAGATCCGACATAATGACTCAAAGTGTAGCAATATCACTGCAGAATTCTGCTCCTGATAATTTAGCATGCCAATTAAATCAGATAATTATCGTCCCCCATAACTATAATGATATTCGACACTTCAAAGTTCCCAAACACAATATCACAGAAGATCCAAATTGGTGTGTGTGTTTGTGTGTGTGTGTGTGTGTGTGTGTGTGTGTGTGTGTGTGTGTGTGTGTGTGTGTGTGTGTGTGTGTGTGTGAGTGAGTGAGTGAGTGATTGAGTGAACGAGTAAGCGAGTGAATGAGTGAGTAAGCGAGTGAATGAGTGAGTAAGCGAGTGAATGAGTGAGTAAGCGAGTGAGTGAGTAAGCGAGTGAATGAGTGTGTGTGTTTGGATGTGTGTGTGTGCGTGTGTGTGTGTGTTCGAGCGCGCGCGCGTTGAGTACTCAAACTTCCCGACTTTTCATCACTTTTCACACAAAACGACATATTTCATCATACAAACTTTACATAAAGAGTTTCTAATGGTCGTTTCCGATAATTTTCTTTTCCCTCCCCCCCCAATTCATCTTCCGATATTCTTCTGTTTGCTTCTTTTCCAATATATATCGATCTCAGGGCCAGCAACAGGACTGTCTCACCCTCGCTTCCAGCCAGAGTATGAGAGGGAGAGAGAGAGAGAGAAGGGTGGAAGGAGAGGGAGAGGGAGAGGGAGAGGGAGAGGGAGGGGAGGGAGGAATGAGGGGGCAAGGGTGGAAAGGAAACGTGGAGAGCGCAGGATGGATGGATGGGAAGGCAGATAGGGCAGGAGGGAGGGAGGGAAGAGAGAGAGAGAGAGAGAGAGAGAGGAGAGAGAGAGAGAGAGAGAGAAGAGAGAGAGAGAGAGAGAGAGAGAGAGAGAGAGAGAGAGAGAGAGAGAGAGAGAGAGAGAGAGAGAGAGAGAGAGAGAGAGAGAACGAAAGAAAGAAAGAAGAGAGAGAGAGAGAGAGAAGGCCAACAGATCCGGCAGAGGCAGTAAACAAGACTGTATATCTCCTTTAGAAATGAAGAACAAGCGAGGAAAAACAAGGCTGGATATTACGATATCCTTCTCAGCGACCGTCCGAAGAATGGTCAAGCTGTCCGGAGAAGCACGGGGAAAAAGGGCGATAAAAAGGGAGACTAAAAGATAAGAGAGAAGGACGATAAAAGGGGAGAAAGATAAGAACAAGAATGGGGATGTGGCCTCGAGGTCTGAGCGACTGCGGGGCGACAAACCAGGAGACTCGGAGATAAGAGGCGAAGAGGGGGCGAAGATATAAGCGAGGCGAGACAGGAAAAAAAAATGAAAACAGAAGAAGAAAAAAAGATGAAGATGCGGACGAGAGCGAATGCGAAAGCGAGGATGGGGACGAAGTGCAAGCGAGGGAGGAGGCTGTAGAGCAAGGGTGGAGGGGAGGGGAGGGGGAGGAGAAGGGGAGGGGGGCAACTCGTCAGCAGCATCAGCAGTGAGGAAAAAACAGACAGCGGAGCGACGTGTGTCTCCGGTCTCTGGCCATCATTTTGTGGGGTTGGTCTTTATAGACAGGAACTGATCATTCAATAAACTTCGTACGAAATGCATTTGAAACACTTCATGAAAGACGTTTAAACACAAACAAACCAATAATACATAAAAAAAACTCTGCTTGCGGGTCGTAGGCTTTCCGGGGTAAGTTGTTACGCATCAATTAAGGACTTTGTAACTCACGGAGGTAAAAGTGTGTCTGCAGATCCCGCCAGAAATGTGGACACGACAAAAAATACCCAAAAGAGAAAAATACACATACAAATAACCAAACAAACTCCCCCTACGCAGCAGCTGCCCTCACCGGGTCTGCTCTGACGGAAATCCCTTAGGAATAAGCACAAAGGGAAACGAGTAATTAACTGAGAGATTATTCCGCTCCACAACAGGCTGCTTCAGGTCCATCTCCCTCGGACACGAGACTTCGGTTGCGTTATGGAAATCCGTCGGTCTTTTTTCCTTTCTCTCTCTCTCCCTCTCTCTCTCTCTCTCTCTCTCCCTCTCTCTCTCTCTCACTTTCTCTCTCTCTCACTTTCTCTCTCTCTCAAGCTCTGCCTCTCATTCTCTCTCTCTCTCTCTCTCTCTCTCTCTCTCTCTCTCTCTCTCTCTCTCTCTCTCTCTCTCTCTCTCTCTCTCTCTCGCTCAAAAATATAGGTCTACAAGACGATAACCATAAGCTATCACCAGAGCAGAGACCGTTAGCCGACATGGGTATTTCTCTTCCTTTTCCACACGACCGGAAGACGACGCGAGGAAAAGGGGGATAAAAGGAGTGGCTTTTTTAATATACTATTTTTTTCCCTTGACTTGTATTAGGTTGAATGGGGAGGATGAAAAGGAAAGGGATGGGGGAGGCGGGGGGGCGGAGGAAAGGTAAGTGGATTGGATAAGAGGCGAGGGAAATAGAGGGTGGATAGGGAAAGGAGGGGAGGGGATGGGATGCGAAGGGGAGGTAGAAGAGATGAGGGGGTGAAAAAAGAATAGGAAGGGGGAGGAGAAGGGGGAGACGAAAGGCAAGAGTAAGAAAGGAAGGGAGAGAGGAAAGGAGATGGGAAGTGAGGAGGGAGAGGAGGGGAGGGGAAAGGTAAGAGAGAGAGAGAGAGAGAGAGAGAGAGAGAGAGAGAGAGTTCAGGAGAGAAGGTACACCAACCACACACATGAATGGCGCAGCCTTTGGATTAAACACGTGCGGGAGTCTACCTAATAAACCTGAAAATATCCATTGTATTAACATCTCCCTCGCCAGCCAAGAACGGCTTCACTAACTCCAAAAAGGATGATTCCGAGGGCCGGTGTGGACGCGAGACAAGTTCAGCGTTCGGGCTAAAAGTATTCAAACGGCTGTATAAACCTGGAACTTTGCCTGGCGTCCTATGAACTCGTCGGCCGGGAAATTAATCAAGACGTTTCTTTTGTGCGCTCGACTTTAGCACGGCAAACACAATTTTCGGAGTTAGCATTGGTTAATGTAGTCAACAAAGTGGGCTTGTTTGCCGCGTATGAATAATAAACATTCAGTAAGTATCGCCTTAGTGAGTCCCAGTGCCGTGTTTACATCGGGCGGCGAGGGGCAGGGGCGCGCCGGCGGAAGGGCGAGGGAAGGGGACGCGGAGCAAAAACTGCAGAAGGCTGGAACTGACAGACAGACGATACACACGGGAGGAAGAGAGAAGCGAGAAAGTGAATAGAGTGGAAATAATTTGATGAAAAGCGGAGGAATGGAGAATTCAAATACAAATACAGACAGAAGAGAAAGGAGGACGAACATGATAAAAACGGAATAACAAGACAACTACAAAAGGAAATGTGTGGGAGAACACTCGAAAGACAAGGGAAACATAAAGCCGTTTGTACCAAAGAAACAAAGGTTTATAGTTTAACGTTGGAAAACACAGACACTCAACCCCTTTGAAAAAATACCATTCCTATTCCCATAAACTTATTTCAACATCGAGTCTAGCTGTTGAAAAACAAAACGCTCAAATCATACAGCATCCCCATCTGATGAAGCCGCGCCGACGACGGGACAGCTGGCAGTAGCATCAGAGCCGAAGTCTAAATATCTCACCTAACTTCCAGAACCGTGACGGGAGTACAACAAGGAATGCTTGCCTCGGCGTTAAAAAAGGGAAAATGCAGTAAAAAGAACACACCAAGAGAGGAACATTAAAAGTATAATCGGTAGGTCTCACGGTGTTCATATGGACTTCGCTCATTTTCTGTTTCGCTTTTGA
>NC_051398.1:39849711-39852211 GCF_015228065.2 Penaeus monodon
CTGTAAGCGATATTTACACCTGTGCAGGCACGGTGAGCAATTCGACTCGTGTCAGCAAGACTGAGAAAGCTACGCGGCGAAGTGAAAGTGCCGGCGAAAATTTCTTCAAAACTATTCACCTATGAAATAAAGTGATTTTCAAGCATGTATGCTGTATCAATAAAAGCAGTGTAACAAAAAATGTATATATGCATAGCTGTTTACATATATATATATATATATATATATATATATATATATATATATATATATATATATATATATATATATATACATACACACACATATAGGTAATATGTGACATGTAGGCCTTTAAATGTATCTCTGCAAAAATACAGAAATGTCAATTCCTCCATCAAACAGTGTGTGTGTGTGTGTGTGTGTGTGTGTGTGTGTGTGTGTGTGTGTGTGTGTGTGTGTGTGTGTGTGTGTGTATGTGTGTGTGTATGTCTCTGTGTCTGTCTGTGTCTCTGTGTCTGTCTGTGTCTCTGTGTCTGTCTGTGTCTCTGTGTCTGTCTGTGTCTCTGTGTCTGTCTGTGTCTCTGTGTGTGCCTGTGTCTCTGTGTGTGTGTCTGTGTGAGTGGGTGTGTCTGTGTGAGTGGGTGTGTCTGTGTGAGTGTGTCTGTGTGAGTGTGTGTCTGTGTGAGTGTGTGTTCTGTGTGAGTGTGTGTGTCTGTGTGAGTGTGTGTGTCTGTGTGTATCTGTGTGAGTGTGTGAGCACGCGCGCGCGCGCGCTTCAATATCTACACACAATTACATACTAATCATCTTCCTCCTCCGTGACCGGCCGAACCTCAAAGCGCTTGCTGCATAACTTTCACCTTCTCGCCAACCCCGGCGCTGTTTGGCTGCCTGTCACTTCGCCCTCCCCCGTCGGCCATGACTCCTCTGCATGACATCACCGCATGTGTGAGAACCTTGGCTGTCCCGAAAGGTCAGAACCTAAGGTGGTCTTGTTGGCACGTCTGCACCGCCTTCCGAGGTACTCGTAGGTGGCAACCGCATCACACATGAGTTGGTGCCTCCGTCATTTTTCATACCTTTATTTCCCGTCCCTGCTTATCGCCTGGGAGATCCCTTTGCGGTCACCCTGTAAGGAAGGTACTTTTAGGATGGTAAGGGAAGATGTAATTTGCGTACCTTTAGGTTAGAAGCTGACGGCGGATTAACTGAAGACAGGAAACGCCAACAGGTGTGTGGAAATGTTACTAAACCAGGTGACAACAACGTCCACGGGAACGAACTACGCTTCCAGTTTCCGAGCGGTATTTTTTTTTCTTGTCGTTTCGGAACTCGCTTAAATTAAACACTGTTAAAACACTGTGCGGGGCCACTACACTTCCCTCAGGTAAAAACTAACAAGTGTTCACCTGACGGTCGCCGGTGCGTAACACGACGAGGCTGAGACCGCCGGCCACCGCAAACACTCACACAAGGAAAATACCCAGTCAGGTTCTCTTTTCCTTTTCAGTCCAGTCTGAAAACTGTAAACGTCAGTTAGCGATGACGCAACGCATGCACACACGACAGCGGCGAGATGAAACACCACGAGACAAAAGATGGAATGAGCTGGAGCGGGAGAGGCGTGAATCAACGAGAACGCGCGACGCTCACCTTCTCCCGTGAGCTCCACTCGGACACTGGCAGGGATGAGGCAGCTCCGCGAGACTGGAGTCACAGCAGCGACACGACGGTGAATTCCGGGGATCCTGCGTGCGCGCGGTTGCCACGTGGCGACTTCAGCGGAGCCTCGCAGTACTCAAAGTCAGGGTAATGCGTGAAGGACCATCGAAAGCATTATGTAGTATGAAAATGAAAATGTAGGAAGCGGACTATACACAGTTCTTCCCGGGAAGCGGATGTTGCCGCCTCCCGTTGTTGCCTTTAGATGAAGACCGAGACTTAGCTCCGTTTTAGTTTTCTAACTTTACTTTCTGTAAATGTGTAACGAGACAATACTACAGGCTTCCTGCATTATCTAGAAGAAAGTTTTATGTAAAAACTTCTCGTATCTCACTGTATGTTAATTAAATAGACTAAATATTGTCGTCTGATACTTATCAGGAAGGGCACTGCTCCTGAAATGCCACATGTCGCTAGATATCACAACCGAACCACAATAGTTGATCCGGTGGGATGTCAACTTTTGTTTTCTTGATGTTGATTCAAAACATATGGCCATAATTGAAAATACTTTGTCAAATGGTCTTTTAAAAGGAGTTAGCATTTAATTGAAAAAAGAAAGAGAAACTGGCCGAGGTTGATTATACGGATAATAATTTTATAAAGGTTTTATCCACTTAAAGTTTGCTAATAAAGAAGACCCTAAGCATGTAGTCGACAATCTTTAAAAAGTTGGCAGATTTACCTTCCAAAGGCCACTTTCTCTAACATACCTCTGGAGAGTGTAGGGGAAGGGGGTGGGGGCGTTCTGACTTGCTCGTAAATTAGCTATTAATATTCACGTTTTCTTTATATTCCCAGACAAATAGGAGATGGT
>NC_051398.1:39872211-39893309 GCF_015228065.2 Penaeus monodon
TCCTCTCTCTCTATGCCTATAATACTCTAATTTCACATATGTTTGTGTGTGTGTGTGTGTGTCTACAACATTTATATATATATATCTCTCTCTCTATCTCTATATCTATATATCTATCATACTCTATATATGTCATGGTAATGTATTATTACCTGTCTGTTATGTCTCTCATTTAAACACACCCACCCCCCCCCACACACACACGACACAATCTCTACTATATATCTATATATTATCTCTATATGTCATATATCGTGTATGAATATTTATGTATGTATGATGATGCATATCATTTTATATATATATATACATATATATATATATATATATCCATTTTATGACTAATGTGTTTGAATGTTGTTGTGCATATATATTTATATATATTATATATATATAATATATATATATATATATGTATATGTACACTATATATGTTTATAATAACATATATCTATGTATATATCTATATAATATAAATGTATAATGTCTGCATACATACATACACACACAACACACACACACTCCACATACCCACACACACCACACACACACACACACACACACACCACACACCACAACATATAGATATATTATATATATAATATATATATATATATATATATATATGATTATCATAATACCCTTTATATAATAACCCTCCGACCTAGGTCTTTCCGGTATGAACCTGACCGGAGGGCCATTACTAAACCAACCAAAACCACGCGTGTGAGTACCACCCATACGGAATGCTGATTATGCGTGTAGTTTGTCCGTCATTTTTATGTTCTTGCGCAATAATTTGCTCTGGAGAAGATCTTCATATCGCAAACCACCCAAACCGTAAAAGCACCGTAAACAATACCTCTCAAGCTCCAGTTCACTCATAGCTCTCTTAAAAATAAGATATTGGCATGGATAATCCATAAACACATCATCAATCTCCTCCCCGAGTTTTGCTTGTCACCGCGATTGGGCTCATGTTAGCACTGATTGGGATTCGCGTTTGCTCCCTCATTGGGGTGATTGGCGCCCCGCGTCGAATATCCAATTTGGTTGCGTTTCCCAATTTACACACAAACAAGCCATACTTCTCCTGTCGTTTCCAATAGTGCAAGGCCTCAAACAAACGTTGTTAGAATGGGAATATCAGACAAAAGAATAAATTTCTTCCTTTTAAGTGAAAATACAAAATCATAAATTCAGGACACACATCCAAAGAGAAGAAGAAGAAAAAAAAGAAATAGAAAGATGTACGAAGGAAAATAAAATGCACTTGATCTTTTGGTTCTAAAGGCTACCCACTTGTGCTGAGTTTTAACACAGGTGACGGAGTCTTTTCTTTTTCTGGCGACCGAATGAGCTTCCTTGAATACAAAGGAAACGTTTCATGTTTTGTATTATTGATTGCGGGGGCTCTTTCGTATTTTGATCTGTACGGTTTGTCGATACTGACTTCACTGTTTTATATATATATATATATTATATATTAAATATATATATATATATATTATATATTATATATATCTACACACAACACACACACACACACACACACACACAATCACACACACAACACACACACGACTATAGCACACAAACAGATATATATACGAATATATATATATATATATTATATATTAATATGTAATATCTATAGATAATGTATATATATATGTAATATATATATATATATTATATATATATATATATATATATATATAGATTAATATTGTTTATATATAACACACACACACACACACAAACGACACCACACACACACATTTATATATATATATGTAATATATATATATATATATCTATATATATTATATATATCTATATTGTATCTATATAATTTAAGATTATATCATATAATATATATATAATAATATATTATAATATGATTATATATTCCATATATATTAGCTACATATATTATACTAATATTATGTATATGCTATAAAATAAAATAAATATATATCTATATAATATATATATGATATATATATATATATATCATACCTATCTATCTATTGATCTCTATCTACTATATATATATATATATATACCTCCCTCTATCCTATCTCTCTCTAATCTCTCGCTATATATGCTCTATATATATATCATTCTCTATAAGCTATATATATCTATATATATTCTCCACCTCTTAATCGACGCCAACCCCCCCACACCCACACACACACACACACATACCCAACCACACCCCACACCCACACCCACACCCCCCACAACCCCCCCCACCACACACTACACACACACGCCCACAACCACACACACAGAGCCCACCGACCCCCCAACACACCACCCCGACCACACCCACCATCACACAACCAACAAACCCCCCCCCAGGCCCCACACACACACACCCACCCACACACACACACTACATATTCTATATATTATATCTCCTTATCCTTCCTCTCTCTCTCTACTCTCTCTCTATTTACGCCATAAACGCCTGTCCTCTGCCTACTTCCTGCGATTATCGCGGATGAAACGGCTTTAATTCCCCGTTTAATTGGGACATTAATACTTGCTCACTGAAAAATAAATGAATACATTTAGAACAACCGTGAAAATAGAATTACATGTTCCGGGCAATTTTATTCATGATTAATTCAATGTTCCTTTCATAAAATGTATAATCAGTAAAATTTATGTTTTCAATAACGCACAATATATATATATCTACCTATATATATATATATATATATATCATGATATATATAATATATATATTTAACACCATATATATATATTCTATATTATATATATCTCTATCTTATATCTCTAATACTGTCCTATACGCTCTATATCTTATCTATCTTATAATAATCTCTAACCATCATCTCTCTCTATCTATTATCTCTCTGTATACTTGTGTGTGTGTGTGTGGTGTGTGTGTGTGTGTGTGTGTGTGGTGTGGGTGTGTGTGGTGTGTGTGTGTGTGTCCTCTATCTTATCTTCTCTCTCTATCTCTTCTCTCTCTCTATCTCTCTTCTCTCTCGCAGCAGCGCGCGCGCCGCGCGCGCGCTTGCCGCGCGAGGACGCGCGCGACGGGGTGTTGTGTGTGTGTGTGTGTGTGCTGTGTGTGTGTGTGTGTGTGTGTGGTGTGTGTTGTTGTGTGTGTTAGGTGTGTAGTGTTGTGTTGTGTGTGTGTGTGTGTGTGTGTGTGTTAGTGTGTGTAGTGTGTACACATAATACCTTAATACATCATGAATATATTATATATCTATATTATCTTATCTACTATATTATATCTATCTATCTATATCTAATCTGCTATCTGTGGTTTGTGTGTGTTTGTGTGTGTGTGTGTTGTGTGTGTGTGTGTGTGTGGGTGTGTTGTGTGTGGTGTGTTGTGTGTGGTGTGTGTGTCGTGTGCGTGTGTGTGTGTTGTGTGTGTGTGTGTGGTGTGTGTATATCTAATATTATCTATATCATCTCTATATATCCATCTATATATCTCTATATAGTACTATATCTCTTCTCTCTATCTATGATCCTCTCGTTCCTGTGTGTGTCTGTCCACCCCTCTTCCTACCCTCCTCTACTTCTCCCTCTATGTAACGCTCTGCCCACCACACCCCCCCAGCCCCACACAGCCCCCCCCCCCCCCCCCTTTGTCTGTGTGTGTGACCTCGCGCCCTTTTCTCCCCACCCCACCCCCCCCCCCCCCCACTCTGAGTGTTTCTCTTTTTCCTGCCGTACCTATGATCTTCCCTTCCGCCGGCCCTCCTACTTTCTCCTCTCTCCTTCGCGCTCGAGGTGCGCCCTCGGGCTTTCACGCGTATCTTCTCCTACCAAGGGCCTTCTTCTCCTGTACATCTTCGTTTTTTTTTGTGACGTCTGTTGGCTGTTTGACACCCCTCCTTCAAAAGCCCCCAGGCCTCTCCCCCTTTCTAATAGACTTCTTGGCTTTTTTCTGTGTTCGTTGCTATATCATCTTTCCTATTCGGAGAGAGAGAGAGAGAGAGAGAGAGAGAGAGAGAGAGAGAGAGAGAGAGAGAAGTATATATAGAGAGAAAGAACGATGGGGAGGGAGGTAAGAAGCAGAGAGAGAGAGAAAAAATTACCTGCACTGCACACTATAATGAATTGCCTGCTTTATTTTTAGAAACGAGAAAATGATATATACATATATATATATAAGTCAGAACACAGTCCTGAAAAAGGAAGAAAAAAAAAAGGGAAAGGGAAGATAAACAAGAACCCAAAAACACAATATGATGAAAATGGATAAGAACTATTCACCGAGTTAATTGGAGATATGAATAATACTTGCACCTTGTTGAATCACTCAGGAAAGGAATGATTCGCGAATTTTAAGTCTTTCCTGCGACTAAAGAGTCTAAAATTAATTTCTAAAATAAATTCCACGCTTATCCTCAAGGAGGTGAGTGGAAGACAGCCAGGAAAAGGAAGGAAAATTAATTAGTTTTCACATTTTTTAATTAGTTTATATGTTAAAGTCTTGCATATATACGTCTCATCATCCCTTGTCAGTAAGCTGCCCCGAGTATAAGTTATATACACGTACGATAGTATAGTATTATGTATAGATATATACTGATGGTTATCGGTATAGTGACAGCCAGCATTATAATAATACTTTTAACTTACATATGGCTCTTACAAAATCTGTATGTTGGTAAAGGGAAACAATTTCACTGTTATCAAGATCACTTCCATACTAGCTTGTGCATGCAGACATTATGCAAACACTTGTTTATTTTAAATACACGCAGTAAAATATTACCGTAATACATTGTGTCAGTGTTTTCTTTTTTTATGGCAACCCAGTCTGGTTTCATATATTACCCTCACGACCCTAATGAACATCCATTATCCAAAACCCTTTTGGGTCTCTGTATCCTGACTAATACTATGATTTTTCACACCAGAGGGTATCAAAGAAATTAATGAATAATGCAAAGAAAAACTATCATTACTACCAAAATTATTTATCTTATCTGATATACAGTTTCTATTCACTATATATATACACACACACATGCATTTTTTTTTTTTTTTTTCAATTTCTTTTTTATCTTTTAGGTTGAGCTGTAGAGGAACCCGTACCCCGCCGTCTGGACCTGAGCTTGTTTTGAGAAAAACACCCTGCATATAGGCCATGTTTATTTAGACTATAAAAGTAGAGGCGTTGAAATGATTTTTTTTTTTTTATTTTTTTTTTTTTTTTTTTTTTTTGTTTTTTTTTTGTTTTTTTTTTTGTTTTTTTTTTTTTTTTTTTTTTTTTTTTTTTTTTTTTTTTTTTTTTGCAATCAAAACGGTGAAAAAGTTCGCAGCAGCAAAAATGAATGGTGTCGATCACAACAAGTCCTCTTCTCCTTCTCCTCGACAGAAAAGACCTGTGAATTAAATAAAGCCAAGAATCTTTTTTTTTCGTAATTTTCACTTTTACTGTTACTTTTATGCTTAGAAAGGCTAGAATATTAAGATCTAATCTAATCCTTAATATACGAATATATAAGGTAATCTGGTGACATGTCCTCTCGGTCGTGTGTTTAATAGCAGTAATCAAGACAAAAGGGACTCGCCAGTCCGAATCCTTCTTGGCGCGAGGAATGTTGAACCATGGCGTGCTCGGGGAACGTAGTGCCAATAACTGAACTTTTTTTTTAAATGAAATATACACACAGTATGCATCCATTACGTGCAATTATCCATTGCCTCGAGAATACTAAGCTCGGTCCGCGCATTTATTGTCTGCATCTTTTATGGTGGGATCGGCCGCCCTCGCGATATTAATCCATTCATTAAATTGTAATGTATATTATCATTGCATTTTATGTGCCCTTTGGAAGCTTTGTACATGGAGTGCGGAGGTTTCGAGTCTCATGGTGGGAAGGAATGTTCTGCTTTAAGCATTCATTTTAATTGTAACTCGGTTAAATATACACGTTGTTCTCCAACATTGCAATATTTTTATCGTTATTCTCAGACAAAGAGGGAAGAAAGTTACATTGCGCTCACACCGCAACAAGAAAAAATAGAGTAAAAGTTCCCAACCATTGGTGACGATAACGGCATACGGACTCCTTGCAAGCATATTCAAAGACTTAACACGTTCAGATTTTAAAATGACGGTATGTATTACAGGGAGGGGGCTTCAGAAGCCACTGGGTTGAAAAATCTGATAGTTTGGGCCATATATACTTTCCTTATAAGTTGATCTTAACACGAGTTAATCACACGTAACCAGAACAAGACTTCACTCTGCCATGTTTAGAATCCTTAGCTCGTGTTTTAGAACCTCTAATCTGTAACTGAGGCAGCTCGGGATCCAATTAGCGGATTTAGAGATTTCATTTAATCAAGTTAATGAAATAATTTGTTTGCGGTCTGCGTGTTCGGGGACAACGGCCTTGAGTTATATTGAGAGGCGGCTCAAAGGGTAGGGCGGCGTACTTGGTAATCCTGTGCTTTTAATGAGCTACGGCTAATGGCAGAGTTTTTACTCCTTTGAGAAAGTAACGTATCTTCTGCAATTTACATAATTGTTATACTTATATTTCAAACTAGTCTGGTCTCAATTATCTTCCAGGGTGCTTAGAATGTGTGGATAACAAGGGTGTCGCAATGAATAACCCTAAACTCAAAGCTGACTAATAGATTCTTAACAAATCGTTACCTGCGAATTCAGTTCGAAGAAGAAGAAGAAGAAGAAGAAGAAGAAGAAGAAGAAGAAGAAGAAGAAGAAGAAGAAGAAGAAGACTTGCAACCACTCAAAGTACGATATACTGTACGTAATGGTAAAACACCAATCCGGATTCACTATGACACACTGCTAAATTGCGGGCCGATTGGGCGTTAATCTGTCTACCCCGCAGCAGTAATCGCCTTTCCTGGACACATTGAGTAGTCTGAGTGAATCAACACGTAGCACAAACTCCGAACAATTTATCTAATCCCGGGAACTAAATCTAAATGCTCTGGTTCATTGTTCCAAACGCACGCGAGCTTGTTGAATTACTGTAGCAGGTTTATTCCCATTCAGTTTTATTTCAGGATTTGTTGTTTAATGTATGTCATTTTTCTTTTCTCTGATATGCAGTACTGTGTTGTTTCCTTATCTTGAAAGATAACGGTCAAGCATAACTGATGCCGAAGCAATGCTGCAGTTCGAATCAATGTTAAGAATCAATAGATGCAAAGTATAATGGAGAAACTGAGCCTCTCGTGTGCTTCAGAACGAACTATTGTCAGCGAACGCATATATGGTATGCTCTCGTCTCTCAACTTCTCTGCAAACGGGAGGTATCCTTTTTTTTTTCAAAAATAAAACGAAGGTAGAGTTGCCTAGTTGCTGTAGAACGTGGCAATGCAAGTTTCACTAAAAGGCTTCTTTTGCGATTTGCAAATTGCCTATTAGACAAACCCCTATAAACGCAATTTGCTCTTTTTTATGCGCACAACATACAACACACACACGACACACAACACACAACACACACACACAGGACACAACCCACACCACGACAACAAAACTACGGATGCACTCACTCAAACTCACTCACCTCACTACGAAATAACACACACAGACAGCACCACACGAAACACAACATCAAACACAAAAACACACAACGCACACCACACACGAACATCACACACCACACTACGAAACACCGTGTGTGGTAATTGTTTTTATATATGTACAATACACATACACACACACACACACACAGATATATATATATAATAATAATAATATATATTCTAATATATATATATATACATATATATATGTTATATATATATATTAATATAATATATTATATATATAATATAGATGTATGTATATATTAGATATATATATATATTATATCTATATATTATATATATATATATTATATATAAATATATATATATAAGAGAGAGAGAGAGAGAGAGAGAGAGAGAGAGAGAGAGAGAGAGAGAGAGAGAGATGAAATATCAAACATTAAACAATTAATTATTTTAGAAATAAAGGTGAATGCATATCGGAGCAAGCAAAGCTTTTAAGTTATTTTGTCTTGCATCAAAGGGACACCTGAATTAAAGCTGCTTTGTTTCATAATGATAGCAAGCTAAAAGCCGATTTTTCGTAAGATGTATACGTTCCATCACCAATGTCAACGCAGTGGAATCTGTTGCTTTAGTGCTTACGGGGCAAATTGCATATAGCAACGTTTTGTAGTGGCCGGAATGTTGCCAGCATCGAGTCGATCCACAAAAGCTGCCCTGGTCGTTGCTGAGCTGTCGCGTCGTGGCACATTAAACTTCGCTTACATTTTTTTCCAATTTATTTATTTTTCCTTCAAGTAGGCGAAAACCCAAGATTTTTTTTTTTTTTCCCCTCTTTGTACAGCTTTTCTCCTTGTCAGCTTTTTTTTCTCCTTCCTTTTCAGCTTTTTTTCTTTCCCACAGTGCAAGATGGTCACGAAAAGAACTCGAACCGGAACCACCTCCCACCTGTCTACTTTAAATAGTACCAAACCCCCGCTAATTATAAACCGCTTAAACGCAAGCCATCTGATATTTTGATTGGGTGTTGGGATAGGCATGCCATGGTTTCCTTCTGCAGTTTCCCTTTCTCTCTCTTTTCTGCAAATCAATTAATTCTCAAAAATGGAAGGATTTCTCCTTAGATATTTTACTGTCAACCCAACCATTAGATCCTTATCATTTATTCCGATTCCGTCAATTCCACCGTCCGCCTTTTTTATAGTCCTTATTATCGTCGCTTTTATTATTGATATTATCAATGGTATTGTGTTTATTATTATACGAGTATGTATGATAATGGTATTAACTATTGTTATTGTCGTTATCATCATTCTTTTTTCTTTATTTCTTTTTCCCTTCATTGTTATTATCACTTCTGTAATAATTTCCTCTTCCTCCTCTTTATTATTATTATTATTATTTTATTATTATTATTATTATATTATTATTATTATTTTACTATTATTATTATTATTACAATAGATTATTATATCATTATTATTATTATTTTTTATTATTACTATATATTATTATTATTATGTTTTTCATTATCATTATTATTCTATTATTCAGTCGTAGTATTATATTAATTAGTCATTATGAATTCTAGTTTTTTTTGGACAAGCCACCCCTTTTTTATATATCAGTACTACTTGTACACCACTTTTGGAAAATATCTCGACTCAATATTACTAACTCACTTTTGAATTTTCGTCTGATGTTGAAAGATATTGCAAAGAGAGCTAAATGCAAAGCTTGGTGTCGAAAGTTTAATACCGAAACATGGATATTTGAGAACAATATTACAGGGAAATTTTGCTTCCTAGTTGCTTCTTTTTAATTTTGACGTATTGCAGTGACCCTGGCTTATTCTGATCACCTTCTTATACCATTCTTAAAACTAGTAAAGTCACGCACAATACTACTTTCAAAGAGACTGAAGCCAAAGAAGTTTAGAATACCAACGTACCTTACATCCCGCAACACAGCTGTACGTCCGTATGTAATAAAGCTAACATGCAAAGTCATTTTCGCAAAACAGTTTTTCAATTCGGTTGTGACTAATACTTGATTGCCCCATCGAACCGGCCGGCAGACACAATATCGCCAAAGCAATATCACACAGCTTTCCATACTGCCCACACAGAGGGGGGGGGGGATCGAAGTAACAAGCTGGAAATTCAATATGGATTCTTTCTGTGAATTCCTTTGATTATAGATGCAATGTATGTTGCAAATTGCCGATGGCAGGATTATTCTGGTAAGTATTTTTCAGATATATGAGTATGTGCTGTATAGTCATATAAATCACATTAAAATGTATACACAGAGACTTTCACTCTCACGTTTTAACGTGTGTATACCCCAACACAAGATGTGTACCAGCACGTACCCCAGGGCCATGATTGAACTACTCTTTTTCCTCTTTTGTTTCATTCATCCATGCCTTCCAAAACTCTTTTTTTTTTTTTTTCATGTTTTTCATTGTTTTTTATTGCATTCCGTTGACAAAATTTTCATCCTGAGAAATCTTACTGAAAGCTTCACGTTTTCAGTAAAACAACTGTGTTTACTTTTAGAAGGATACCGTTTGTAATCATACAGAAAAATGAGTTGATTACAACAAATACTAAATACAGTGCAGAGCCATATATATGCTATAGTTACGACGGTGAGGATATTCTTCAATATTATGATTTCCTAAGAACGTGTTTGGCTCACGGGAAGGAGGATCATACTAATATCAAGAGTAATGTTAGTTTGCAGCATTTACTGTAAGTGTTATTCATGGTGTTTATAAGAACTTGTCATTATCTTATCATATATATTTTTTTTCAATAATATATAATAAATTAAAACAATAATTCTCTCCTCTCTCTCTCCTCTCTCTACTCCTCTCCACACACACACACACACACACACACCACACACACACCACCACCCACCATATAATATATATATATATACTATATATATATATATATATATATATATATCTAATATATATATCTATATTATATATTATATACATACATACACGCATTAATTTGTCAGCAGGGACTTTAAAACGGCAGAATCGCTTTGGGAGGTTATTTTTGGGGAGGCAGTTTCAGGGTTTAAATTTCCCCACATAGGGGGCCTTAATGAGTCCCGCCATCCTCCCTATACATACATAAAACATTAAAAAAATGCCAACAACACCACACACACACACACACACACACACAAACACCACACCACACCACACACAATATATATATTATATATAATTATATATATATATATATTATAAAATATATTGGGGTGTTGGGTTGTTGTGTGTGGTTGTGTGTTTTGTGGGGTGTGGTGTTGATGTGGTGTGTGTGATTTTGGGTTTTGTGTGTGTGTTTGTTGTGTGTGTGTGTGTGTGTGGTTGGTGTGTGTTGTGTGTGTTTGTGTGTGTGTGTGGTGTGTGGTGTGTGTGTGTGTGTGTGTGTGTGTGTGTGGGGTGTGTGTGTGAATATTTCTTTATGTATCTATCTTTTAGATTATGACCCGAATTGCTTTTTATCTAATTCAATTTAAAAAATTATGGTTTTATGATAAGTTGACTAAAAAACACTAAAATTTCCCTAAAACGAAGGTTGGCCCCGGTCATTTAACCTTTCCATACAAAACCCCCTTTACTGATTTTTTACAATTGGCTAACTTTTTTTGTAAGGGCTGGTAAAAAGCGTTTTTTTTTGTCTGCCACCAAAGAGCCCATAAAACTGCACCCCCCTTTAAACACACCTCTAATAACCTTTTCATCGCAGACGAGGCAGAGATAAGAGGGGAAAAAAGCCACTTACAGAGCCTCTTGTGACCTTAATTGGACTTCACCATTTTTAAAGAACAAAGCTTTTCCTTCATGTAGGCGAAGCAGATTGTCCTTGAAGCTCTAGTCGTTTATGTATTACCTCGTTCGGGTTTTCATTATGTTTTAGGATCCGTTATAGCGTGATCTTTTTCATGTAAAGGGTTATCAATGGCAAAAAATAGTCTTGGGATTTATTTTGTGTGGGACTGATGTGAGTAATATCAAGGAAAGTCTTTGCTGAGCATTTTTGGTTAATTATACAAACTTTTAAATAATTTCTCATCAAATGCGTTTCATGTTCGAGTAAAATTAATCAACAGTGGTTCATCCTAGGAAATTACGTTTTTGAACCACCAAATGTATGATTATAATAATTAAATTTGATAATGATATGAAAAAAGAAAATAAAATATGGGAGAAAATAAAACCCACGGTGTATTTCCTTCCTTTAAATGGGGAAACCGCTGAGCTTAGTGGTAGGTGAAAATAAATGAAAATGCAGTAAAATCCATGGAAACACTGATGCTTATTTTTTTACAATCAAAGATAAACCCCGTTTATTATAAAAGCGTCATATTCATGAATTTCCTTACAAGCATTCCAAAAAAAAACCCCAAGCAGGAATGCAAGAAACAGTTTTCTTTAGTTAGCGAATGTCTTCCTTTATTCAGCATAAGAACTTGCAACCCAAAAGTGAAAATCTTATAAGTCCTTGCGAGGCGGTAAAGGGGAATGGTTTTGCTAAAAATATGGTGAAATAAACAATAAAATGGGTCTACCCCAATAGCTCCATTTGAAATGGCTGACACTCCAACCATAGCACCATATTATTCTCTTCCATCAGTTTACCTATAACAATACGGGATTCACGATGCGCTGGTGATACTAATAAAAAGTATATAACCTCTTTTAATTTTAATCCCTTTTTCATACAGGCCCGAAAATGAGGTATTTAGAGGTTTTTTCAGGTAGTAGTTGTATTTGCCTTTTGCCTTATGTTAGTAAGTTCTTGGGTCTTGCAGGGGAACTTAACACCCACTGCTTTATTTGCAATCCACTAGATTAAGCCCGTGAGTCATAGCTGTTAATAAAGCGGTAATCTTATTGAAAAAGAGGTGTTCTTTGCTCGTTCCATTTCTTCGTCCGCTACCCCAATAGTTCTTTTAAAAAATTTGTTTCCGTATTTCTCTCTCTTTTTTAAAAGATTATATCTCTCTTTCAAGACGAATTACTTGTGCCTGCTTTGCGTACAAACCTCTCAGAAAGTATCTTGCCATGAAAGCCCCCAAAGAAGACCATCTCTTAGAAGCTCTTATCATGTCTTAGCTTCCTCCTCCCAATGGAAATAGCCCACGATATATCAATAATTCTTCTTCAGACCTCTTGATAAGCCGCTTCTTGAAGATGAACTCTCATATAGAAGTTCTGATTTAGCTCGTCGGTCTGTCTTTAAGCTTCATCCCACAAAGAGAGTTTTATTGGACATTGCATTTTTGCACATCCCCGTTTTTTTTCCATATACTTTTTATCGCTCATCGCATCATCGTCACATCATCTCATCATCATCATCATCATCATCATCATCATCATCATCATCATCATTATAATTGCTATTATTGTTGTTTTATTGGACTGAAGCCCTGATATATCTAGACAACATTCGTTAATTTCTGCGATCACAAAAAACTATGGTAATAATTTGACCGAGGGATTCTTTAAAGCAATACATTTTACTGGAAATGATAATTAATATTTCTGAAAGGCATTCAAAGTCAGAGCCCAATAATAAAAAAATATCAGGCTTTGAAAAAACTTTTCTACAACATTAGTAATGACAATCGTATACTATAAGTGGGAAATCAAAACAAAAATTCCACTTCCATGAAAAGAAGGTAAAAAAAAAAAAAAAAAGAAAAAGAAAAAAGAAGAAAAAAAAAGCAAAGAAAAAAAAAGCCACCCACAAATGCATTTCCCAAGGGACCCCTCCCCTCAAACCGAATCTAAAACAGAAATTTCCCCGAAGTAACCCCCAAACTCCTTCCCCTGCGCAAAGAAGGCCGGTCTGCCCAAACGAAATGGTTCAGCTTTACCGAGGTCCTTGGATATGATATGTCGAGAAGAATTGCCGGTTTAAGTCAATCTGGCAGATGCGGTTATGGTTGTTCTTGCTCTAAAGCGTTCTGCATTTTTAACGGGAAGATCAAAGCGAATGTATTTTGAGTTCGTTTCCCTGATGGAAGCACATATATGCTTCTGATGAAAACACGGCACACTGAGGATACACTGATCTATCAAAACATGTTTTTATGAAAAGGAATCAGAGACTGGGTTTTATTTTTTCAGCATAAACCAACATTCAGCCATCGATAAACTGCAGCAAATTTTCCATTGCTGTAAAATTAATATAAAAAAATTTTATGACACGCAATGGGGGGTATAATAAAAGGCCCTTTTAAAAAAAGGGGAACAAACATTTTTTTATTTACAAATGCAATCTATTGGATTAATATATTTTTCATGTAAACTTCATCAACCGTTGTAATGCGCATATATATGTATGTATATATATATATATATATATATATATATAATATATATAATATTATAATAATTTATATTATATTATATATATATATATATACTTATATATTAAAATTAAAATATGTATATTGTAGGTAAAATAAATATATTTTTGTATATTATAATATATATATATTTTTTTTTTTTCTTTTCTTTCTTTTCTTTAACGGAGGGTTTTGTCAGCCGCCCTGGTCACACATATACTTTTTTTTTTTCATGTTGTGATGCTCTTGGGGTGGTACTGGTAGGGGCCCCAGTTCCTTTCCCGGAGAGTGCCGGTGCTACCTTTTTGGTACAATCCTTTTATTTTTCCGGGGTTGGGGGCCAAAACACTGACTTGGGCTGGCTTTTCCCGCACAGTGGTAGGTAGGCAATCGAGGGGGAAGTTTCCCTTGCCCGGGGGAAAACAACGCGACGGCGGTGACTCAACCCTCGAACACAATGCCGTCGGTGACGTCTTGAGTCCGATACTCTAACCTTCGGCCACCGCGGGCCTTGACGTCGGGGCTTTCCATGATTTTCTTGGGGCAATTTAGAGCGGTGGTTTCCCATTGCCTTCCGCCCGGTTTAATTTTATATATATATATATATATATTATATATATATATAATTATATTTATATATATATATATGTGTGTGGGGGTTTTTTGTTTTGGGGGTGGTGGGGTTTTTTGTGTGTGTGTGTGTGTGTGTGTTGTGTTGTGTTGTGGGGGGTTGTGGTGTGGTGTGTGGTTATGTATTACGTACATAATATGTATATAATTAACATTTATATATGATATATAACATATTTTCCCCTATGTTGTGTGTTTTTTGTTTGTGTGTGTTTTGTGTATGTGTGTATTTTTGTGTGGTGTGTGTGTTGTGTGTGTGGGTGTGTGTGTGTGTGTTTTGTGTTGTGTGTGTGGTTTTTGTGTGTGTTGGTGGTGTTGGGTGTGTGTGGGCGACACTCCCTTTTTCAGAAATCTATTTGCCCCTTAGCCTTTTTTTTGACCTTCCTTGCAAGGTTTGCGGCCCTAGTATTGTTACAAACTTGAGCTTTTAAGTAACATTGACTATTTTTGCTACCTTGATCTTTTCGCGGCCACTTTTTCCATTTTTTTAAAGACCATGACCTCGTTGTGACCTTTCTTTGTAAGGTTGTTAAGGTAAATAGGGAACTATCTGTTATAACAGTAACTATTTTGTATAGCACTATATAATACGATTTGATGATAATTTAAAACAGCTTTTTTAAAGGAGAACTCGAAAAAGTTTTTTAAATAAAAGTGAATATTGAGAATTATATCCCCTTTGTGTGGCTGGCTGTTGATATAATCATACTTAAACAACTCATTATTTCCTGAAAGGAGTTTACATGTAGAAGGGATAGAGTAGCCGATATGTTTTATCATGTGATACTCATAGCAATATGATACATCGTTATGTTCTTGGGTGACTGACAGATACCACACTCATACGCACGCACGCATGCATGCACGCACGCACGCACGCACGCACGCACTCACCCACCCACCCACCCACCCACGCACACACACACACACACACCGTGATATACTATATGTGGTCCAACTAGCTGGACTTTAAAGGTTAAGAGGTGAAAATATATCTCAACATTACATTGATGATATTTATAACAAACTTTTGTAATGCCAATGATCATACTCAGAGAAGCCTAAGATATTGGCGATATTGACATTCTACTTATGTGACAATGTTTCTGTGCCCTGTAATAACAATTACAATCCCGCTTGATAAGTTATATATTCGTTATAGAATTGTAGTTACTTACCTAAATCGAAATTGCAATTTCATTAACATATAGACAGTCCAAACACTAACGCTTTCCAGGAACTGCAATTCGGACTTAACGAACAATTACCTTGCCAGTGACGGCTGTCTTGCTGATAATTTTATAAAATGAGTCAGATAGGAAAGAACGTCGTTGCCATGGCAACCGCATGCTCATGACTTCATCAGAATCGTTGCCGCTTGCATGACAGCTGCTTCCACAACTTAGTAAAAAATGTTCATCTGTCTATTTTTTCTTTCTAAAATTTCATTCCCCGTTACAAAACCCCAACAACACACACACAACACACAAACACAACACACACACCACACACACCAACACACAAACACAGAAATCCCCACGCACGCACGTAAGCACGCAGCACGCAGCAGCACGCACGCACACAAACAAACACAACAAATTTCCCAAAAGCAAAAGCATATATTCCAACACACCAACACATGTAATTTTATACATTATATTATAATAATTAATATATAAATTTTATATATAAAATTTTATTATATTTATAAAAACATGTAAAAAATTACTAATATATATATATTATAATTTTTATCTATATATATATTATTATATTATATAAAAAAACATGTATAAAATTCATACATATTTTTATATATAATATATATATTATATAATAAAATTATATTTTATATATATATATATAATATATTGTATAGTATATGCACATTTAGTTTAATATATATTGTATTTCCCCCTTAAAATTATTTATTTATATTATATTTTATCTTTTATTTTTTCAATATTCTTTATATATATATAGTACCCACTTAAAAATGAAACAAATCAGGGGTTTTCAAACCCTTCACTATGTGTGTGGTTTGTGTTTGTGTGTGTGTGTGTGGTGGGTGGGGGTGGGTGGGGTGTGTGTGTGTGTGTGTTTAATATATATATAATATATATCTATATATAAAAATTACACATATAAATTAAAACCTTTCAAATAATTTTATTATAAAATATATATAAATTAATTTAATTATATACATAAAATATATATATATACATAATACATTTTAATATACATAATACATATTACTAAAAATTTATATATATATATTAAACATATATACATATACTATATACATATATATATCATAAACTTTAATAATATACATATATACAATAAATAAACATATAACATATAACATATATTTATATAATATATATAAATATATTATATATATATAATATATAAAATATAAAACACACACACCACACCACACACACACAATATATTATATATATATATAAAATTATAATAATAATATATATTATATTTTATATATAAAATTAATATATCCCAACAATAATAATATTTATATAATAAATATATAATTATATATATATATATATATTATTATATATTTATATTTGTTGTGTGTGGGGGTTGTTGTTTCATTATTATTATATATATAAAATAAAATTTTATATATATATATATCTATATAATAATATATAAATTGTGTGTGTGTGGTGTGTGTGTGGTGTGTGTGTGTGTGTGTGTGTGTTGGTGGTTGGGTGTGTGTGTGTGTGGTGTGTGTGTGTGTGTGTGTGTATTTAATTATTATTAAATTATATTTTTATATAATTATATTTTTAATCTATATAATTTTTAATATTCATATAAAATACTAAAATTTATTATTATATTAATATATATATATTAACCCCTTATATTATATATATACATATATATATATATTATATTTATAATTATATAAATTTATATATAAAATATTACCATATTTAAATATATCTATATATATCATTTAACTATTTATATATTATATACAATATATACTATTAATATATATATAATAATATATAATATAAAAATTTTCTAATAATATATAATATATATATTATATATAATATTTATATATATATATATATATATATATATTATATATATATAAATACACACCAACCCAAAACCCCAAAAAAACACCACACACCACACACACACTATATTTTAAAATATATATATTAATATTTTATAAATTTTATATATATATGAACCACACACCACCACACACACACACAAACACACACACCACACACAACACACACCCAAAAACCACACACACGCTTAATAATTTTATATTATAATATATATATTAAATATATATATATATATAATTATATTTATTTATTATTGATAAAATAATTTATATATAATATATATATTTTAATATATTATAATATATATAATATATTTTTATATATATTTTTATATATATATAAATTTATTTTTATATTTATTTTTTAAAAATTTTATTAATTTTAATTTTTTATTTTTTTTTATTATATATTTTTTTAAATATATTTTTTTATTATTTTTTTTTTTTATTTTTATTTTTTTTAAAAAAAATTTTTTTTTTTTTATTCTTATTTATTTTATTATTTTTCCCAAAACCTTTTTTTTTATTTTTATTTTTTTTTTATTATTTTTTTTTTTTTTTACCCTCTTTTCGGTGGTTCTTCTGGCCGCCGTGGCCCCCGCCCTGATTTTAAATTGTTTTTCTGTTTGTGCTCATGGGGGGGCCCGTGGGGCCCCCCGTTCCTTCCCCACGGGGTCCCGGTGTTCCCCCTTTTTTTTTTTTTTTTTTTTTTTTGGAAATCTTCTCTCTTTTTTTGGGCGGGGCCCCCTTTGGGGCGGGCTTGGGCCACCCCCGTGGCTGGGTCCCTTGGGGTGAATTTTCCTTGCCCAAGGGAACAACACCCCGGCCCGTGCCCGCCCCCTTGAACTCAATTCCCCGTCGTGAAAGCCGACCCCCTTCCAACCATTCGGCCCCCGGGGCCTTAAGCATGGTTTCCATGATTTTTTTTTGGGCAATTTGAGCGAGGTTTGCCTTGCCTTCCCCCCGGGGTGTTTTTATAAGTACCATTCATTACCTGGCATGATTGGGGGGTTTTGGCCACCCGGGGCTGGGCGGCACTCGGGGTGAAGTTCGTTCCCCAAGGGAACAACGGCCCCGGTCGGTGCTCAAACCCTCAAACTCAGTTTGCCTCGTGACATTGGAGTCCGCCCAACCATTTGGGCCCCCCGCTGCCCAATATAAAATTAATTATATATATTATATATATATATATATTAATTATTAAAAAATATATATAACCCACCCACACACACACACACCCCACCACACAACCACACACACACACACCACCACCACCACAACACCCCACACACAATAATTATTTTATATATATATATATTTTTATATAATTAAAAAATTAAAAATATATATTTTATAATAAAAATATTATTATATTTATATTTAAGGTGCACATCTAGTTTAAAGGCCCAGATGTCATTGTGAGAGAGCCCGGAATTCCTGTGAGGCAGGAGAGGCTTAGGGCCAATTGAAGAGAAAAGGGGGGGTCCCGTTCACTCCTCGTGAGGAAAGGGGGAAAAAGTCAAACTGGGAACCGAAAGGGAATGGTCAACTTTCCCGGGCTTGCGGAAATAGATTTTCCGATTGTTCCCCGATCTTTTACCGGGCAGGCTTTAAACAGTAGAGGCCTTTCAAAAACATAAAAGAAAAAAGTAGTTGTAAAGGGAGGGAAAGACAAAATTCTATAATAGGGTAAGAAGCAGAGTATGGTAAAACGCAAGTCAATAAAACCCAAAAAAATAAAAAAAGAAAAGAAAAAACAACCCAAAAACACACGCAGGTAAGCAAAAATTTTAAAAACAGACAAAAACGAAAATAATTCGAAAAATGAGTTTGTTTAAAAAGCAAAAAAAAAGCAGTAAAATAAAAGCGAGGTGAATAAAAAAAAAACAAGAAAAAGGGACATGTAAAAGCAAAAAATAAGGTAAAAAATGGGCATTTTAAAAAACACCCAAAAAACTTCTGAAATCTTCATTAAAAGAGAGATAAAAAATGAAGTAAACCTAGCATGTTTAAAATACTCCTTGAAGAGGCTCAGCGAAAATCGTGACAACACTCAATACGGTCATCTGAAATCCTTTATATATTTTAAAACTAATCCCTTTATGTTTAAATACTTATACGTCCCACTACAACCTAGGCAAGTAACGAAAAGGGGTGGTAAAAAACCTTTGGGGTAATGTTTTCAACAGAGAAGAGGGGACCAAAACCGATTCCCATTTGACACTGTTTATTGTCATGGTTCGCGGGCTGCATGGACTGTGACGTCATAAAATAAAAATCATTTCTAAAAGAAAATTACAATAAAATAAAAAATAAAAGAAAATACGTGAAAAAAATATTAGGCAATAAAAAAAAAACACAAAAAAACGAAAAAAGCTCATAAAACAAATAAGGGGGAAAAAAATACGCACATCAAAAAAATAAAAATTTTTAACAGAGGGCGAGAAAGAACCTAGTAAAAATTTTAAAAATACAAGCAATATAGACCGATAAATTAAAAATTTTAAAATCATAATAAAAAAATTAAATAAAAACAAAAAATACTTGCAAAAAGACGTGTCCCTGCCACTGACACCCCGAAATAAAGTTAAAAAATACAAAAAAAGAAAAATAAATCAAACGAGAAAACAGAGCTTAAAAAAATAAAAAAATGTAATAAAACAAACAGAATGTTACAAAATTAACACAAAAGTAATTAAAAAAAATTAAAAAGGGAGTAATAGAAAAAGGCCCCCGGGGTAAATAAAGTTTTCCCGCAGAGGAAACGGGTGCCATACAAAGTTTAAATGGGCCCTGCAACTGGAGTTGTCGCCCCACTCTGGATTGCAGACCACCTCCCCAAAATTATATAACTAAATATATATATATTTTTAACAATATATAATATATATAATATTATAATATATATAATATATATATTTTAATAATATATTTAAAATAATATTATTATTTAATATTTTATTATAAATTATTTTTTTTTGGGAAATTTTAAGGGTTTTTAAATAAATATAAAAAATAAAAAAATTAAAAAATAAAAAAATAAAATAAATAAAAAAATTATATATATATATTTTTATATATATTAAAATATTAAAATTTTACTATATATATAATATATTTTTGCATGTATGTTTAAATTTTTTATTTAAATTAAAAAAATGTAAAATTTTTTTCATTTTAAAATTAAAATATTTTTCTATATATATATATATATTTATAATATATTATATTATTATATATAATTTTAAAATATATTTGTCCCGGGAAAACAAAAAACTGCACCCCTAGGGTTCCTTGAACAAAAGGGTAGCACCTATTAGCCCCTATCAAGGGTTGCGGTGAAAATGCGGCAGCAGGGCATGGGATATCTGGTGAAACACCTTTGGTTTTTACTGAAATTTTTTTACTTTTC
>NC_051398.1:39898409-39901101 GCF_015228065.2 Penaeus monodon
AAACACACACACACACACAAAAAAAAAACACACACACACACACACACAACACACAACACTTTCCCCGACCCAGTTAAGCTTATGTAGGGGCTAATATTTTTTTTCTGTTACAGGGGTGAAGATGCAAAAAGTGTGAAAATGGAACCGTGGAGTATCGAGCAATGATCAATTTTTTTTTTTATACTTGCATGACCGCACACCACAAGAACCACGATAAAATAAAACAACTTAAGGGGAGGATCCCCACATATGCCGTTGCTAAACTTGACACAACAGTTGGGTGTGGTCAAAGATCTATGGAAACGGTCCCAATCTCCCACTGATAAAGTACGTCCTCAAGGGGAGACTCCCTTTTTTGGATTAGGGGGCCGTTTACTGTTTATCAGTAGTCAAAGTGTCAAGTTTAGGTTGGGTCTGGGAAAAATTCATGATCATATGAAATTCAAAAGTTATTCCGGGGGGTTCCCCATATACTCACACCAACCAGGAACAGGAACGATCCATTGTTCCAAGGCCCTTTAAATCATGTCCCAAGAAACCTGGAGGACTTTTAAAAAAAACAACTTCACATTGCTCAAGGAGGCGTGTCCATGGGTACGACATTTTTCTCCATCCGCCTGATCCCCTTTCCTTGCATCATCTGTCTTTCACCTCTTTTTTTTATGAAAGGAATTTTTGAATGGCAACGTTTCCAAAAGGGTGAATGTTTTTTTTTAAAAAAACTTATGGCTTCAAACGTAACACGTGGGCCCCTTACAAACGGAAACCACTGCTGCATAAAAAGACGGGGGAAGTGGCCCACTCTTGGGGGACGTAAACAGGGGAAAAAAAGTCCCGTACTTCAGGAAGGGTTAGGGGAAATCTCTAATGAGCCCCCCATAATTTTTAAATTTATATATTGGGGTTTTTGGGGTGTGTATGAAAATAATAAAATAAAAATATAATATATATATATATATATATTTTATATATATAAGTATTGTATATAAATATTTGATGTATATATAGTATACACACAACCCCACACCACACACACAAAAACCCCACACACACCACAAAACAACACCACACACACACACACAAACACAATATAAATATATAATATATATATAATAATTTTAAAATTTTAAGTATATATATATATATATATATATATAATATAATTTTATATATTAAAATATTCATGTTGAATGTATTATTAATGTATATGTATATTATTGTATACATTTAAAATATTCATTTATTATCATTTATTTATTTTTTTTATTTATTTATTTTTTTAACTGTCATTTATTTCCCGCAGGGAACGGCCTCTCAAATTAAAATTATTTGAGAGGTTTTTTAGCGTCCCACCCTTGCCTGATTGGATGCCCCTTCCCAATCAACCCCGGTTTGGCGTGCGACTATTTAATTATATATTAAATATATATATTTTATATAATATATATATATATTATAAAATTTTATATATATATAATTTTAAAATTATATAATATTTTTATATATAATATAATATATATATATATTATATAGATAATAGTAGATAATGTAGATAGAAGATAGATAGTAGATAGTAGATAGAAGATAGATAGATAGTAGATAGAGGGTAGATAGATAGTAGATAGATATGAATGATATATATGCATATATATATATTATTATATAATATATATATATATATATATTAATTTTGTATTAATATTTTATATATATATATATATATATATATATATATATATATATTTTGGTGTGTGGGTGTGTGTGTGTGTGTGTGTGTGTGTGGGGGTGTGTGTGTGTGTGTGTGTGTGTGCGGGTGTGGTATGTGTGTGTGGTGTGTGGTGTGTTTGTGTGTGGTGTGTGTCTGGTGTGTGTGTTGTGTGTGTTTTGTGTGTAGTCTGTGTGTAACACAAAACACCACATGTTAATATATATATAATAATATAATATTATATATTATATATTAAAATATACAACATTTGTATATTATAAAACTTTTACATATTTATAAAAGTAGTATATGTATACAACCCCACACCCAAACACAACACACACACACAACCCACACACAACCACACAACACAAAAAACAACACCCCAACACACACCACCACCACAACAAAACACCACACACACACACACACACACACACACACACACACACAACACACGAAACCCCACACACACAACACAATTAATTATATTAATATATATTATATATATATATATATTCATACACACAAATATGTTTAAAAAATTATACAAATATAATTTTATAAATGTATGTTATGTAATAACACCACACACACCCACACACCACACACACACCACAAAAACCACACACAAACACCAACACCGCACACATATATACATACATATTTTATAATATAATATTATATATATATTTTTATAATATAAAATTTATATTTTATATATATATATATATAAAATATAAATTTTTTATATATATATTATATATTATTTTGTGTGTGTGGTGTGTGTATACAAATTTATATATATATAATATAATATAAAAATATAAAAATATATATTATATATATAAATTTTTTTATTTTTGTTTAGTAATTTTTTTTTTTTTTTTTAAAAAAAAAAAAAAAAAAAAAAAAAAAAAAGTTTTTTGTATGTATGTATTTTAAATACATTTTTTAAAAAACCAAAAAAAAAAAAAAAAAAAA